>NC_090657.1:9677505-9732505 GCF_040937935.1 Hyperolius riggenbachi | reverse complement strand
TGTGTGTGTGTGTGTACAGTGTGTGTGTGTGTGTACAGTGTGAATGTTGCTAACTGTGGAAAGGCTACACGTAAAAGTGACTGGCCTTAAGAAACAGATTGCGGAGAAAGAGGATAAAGTAAGGTCCACATTACCGGAGGAGCAGTTTGTCAGCTTGTGCCAGGAGCAACAGGAGAAACTAGAGGAGGCCCGCCAGGTGATTCTGCAGAGAAAGCAGGGTAAGATCGCCAGGGACGCTGAGGACTACAGGCTGGGTAGAGTTTACACCTGGAAGACGGAACGTCGTACCCAGCGCCGTCCCCAGCCGGCCCCAGAAGGAGGTGACACACCCGGAAGTGGGGCTGCAGGAAGTGGAGGAAATCCCAGGCCACATCGGCAGCCAAGGCACTCGCAGCGGAGACCGAGGAAACCGCGGGGACAGCACCCGCAGGGCCCTGCACAGCCGGACGGCAGCGGGGGAAGTACAGGGGCTGACTGCAGCTCGGCCTCCGAATCAACTGACCACCAACAGGATTTTCAGGGAGGCCAGGATCCCACAGACACGGGAGGGGGAAGCGGCAAAGGAGGGGCAGGCAGAGGAGTAGATTCAGCAAAGCCTCGCCGCAACCCCAGGGCACCCCTTCCACGCGACCACTACCCTCGGAGGAACAGGGGGAAACAGGGGAAGAGGTAAGCACCCTAGTGGTGAACATTTCTGCACATGTGTTAACAGAGGCAGAGCAGTCGGTGTTGGATAAGGGGTTAGGCTTCATACCTGTTTTTTCCCGTGACTTTTTTGACTGGGAAATAGAGTTCCACAGGTTTATTAGAAGCCTACAGTTAAAGATGTGTTTCAAGGATTCTACAGGTGTTACCTCGAGTGGCACACTGAGGAAAAAGAGTAAGTGGATGCCGGATTTGATGACACCATCTCTACAAATGTTTAAAAACCTTGTTTATACTGAGGTGCAGAGCGATTGGGGCAACAAGGGTCACAGGTGTAAAGATAATCTAACATGTGACGAGAAACAAGCATTGAAATCATTAAAGAGTAATGACAGCATTATGGTCATCAAAGCAGATAAAGGGGGTGCCACTGTTGTCCTTGACAAAGAACAGTACGTACAAGAGGCTCTCAGACAGTTACAAGTACCTGGCCATTATGAAATATGTAGAAATGACCCTACATGGGTCATTAAGACCAAAGTGGATCACATGGTGAATGATGCATTGTTATTGGGCCTGATTACAAAGGGTACTGCGGAGTTCTTAGAGGTGGAGCATCCACAGGTTCCACTTTTGTACTTACTACCGAAGATACACAAAAACTTGACTCAGCCCCCCGGTCGCCCAATAGTTTCAGCTGTGGGGTCAGTACTGTATCCATTGTCTAAATTTGTGGATCATTATCTGCAGGATTTGGTTAAGGGGATACCCTCGTGCTTAAAAGATACGACTGACTTACTGCAAAGGTTGAAAGTTCTGAATGTTGATTTTGAGGGGGTGATACTTGCAACCCTTGATGTACAGAGCTTATTCACCTCAATTCCTCATGAGGAGGGGATGAGATACATTGAGGAGTTGCTATTGGAAACCTCCATGGATAATCATTTAATCTTTTTCCTGCTTGATTGCTTGGAGATGGTGTTGGTGAACAACTACTTTAAGTTCGGCAATGAGTATTATTTACAAAAACAGGGCACGAGTATGGGATCGCCGGTGGCCCCATCATTTGCCAATCTGTTCATGTACAAGCTTGAACAGCAAATGTTTGTTAAGAATGTCAAATATTGCAAAGAAATTGTTGGTTATTATAGGTTTGTCGATGACATCCTGATTGTGTGGCAGGGAGAGGTTGAGAAGCTGCAACAAATGGTGAATGAAGCTAATGCTGCTCATTCTACCATTAAGTTCACTATGGATTACTCGGATAGAGTAATACAGTATTTGGATGTTTCCATTTCTGTATCACAGGAGGGGTTGCGTACAGATCTGTACACGAAGCCAACAGATCGTAACAACTTGCTCCGAGTGGATAGTTTTCATCATCGCAATGTTCTTAAAGCCATCCCGAAGGGACAATTTTTAAGAGCCAGGAGGATAGCATCCACAGATGAGGGGTATCAGGCGGCCGCTGAGAAATTGACAACTAAATTTGTGTCTAAAGGTTATGACCCTAAAACACTGGAGAAAGTGAGAAAAGAGGTGGGCGTGACCGATAGAGAGGCATTATTGAAGGGGAAACCTAAAATTGATCAAATCTCTAAAAAGATCCCGTTTGTCCAAACCTACTGCAATCAATCAGGGGCAGTTAGGCGAATTGTCAATAAATATTGGCCAGTGTTGCAGCAGGATCCCACGTATGGAGAATTGTTTAGGGAACCCCCATTGTTTTCATATAAAAGAGGGAAAACAATAAGAAACATGGTCAGTAAGGTTGACCTTTCTGAAAGATGTGTTGAGATGAGCAAGCTCACCAGAAAACGGGGGACGTTTCCATGCATGAACTGCAACTGCTGCAGCGCAATTATTAAAGGTGAGCATATCATGCACCCATATTCTGGGAAACAAATTAAAATTCAATCTATGTATACTTGCTGCAGTGAGTTTGTGGTTTATGCATTGAAGTGCCCCTGTGGAATGCTGTATGTGGGGAAGACCACAAGAGATGTGAAGACCAGAATACAGGAACACAGGGGCTCTATCCGAGGGTTTGATCCGTCCAAACTGAGCAGCCACACACCGGTGGGAAGGCATTTCCACACCCGTGGACACGGTGTGTCGCAGCTCAAATGGATGGTGCTAGACCATGTACCCCCACTCACTAGAGGAGGAGATAGGGATAGATTATTGCTGCAGAAGGAGGCAAGATGGATGAGGAGGCTTGATTCAGTGAGCCCCAAAGGTTTAAACGATATGTTTAGTTTAAAATGCTTCCTGTGATGTGTCACAAGTTGAATATAATGTTTTCTCTGCTGATAATTGTCTTATGATGTGTTTTCTCCCTTAGGTCATGATGAGTGTCATCGTGTGGTGGGCGGTGGAGAAAGGGAACGTGTCGTATCCCTGGGTTTGTGAGTCACTGCATAAATTGATTCAATTGACATCTCTAATATGGTTGGAATAGCTGTGCTATTGCTTAGGCTTATGTATGCTTTCGCTCATGTTTACCTTAGTGTTTTTTCTGGGTAGACATTATATGTGTAGTGCCCAGCAAGTAATGAAGTATTGATTGATCCTAAGGGGTTAATCTGTACGACATCACCTTGGTCAGGTGACCAGAGGGGTGTGTCCTGGTTTGAAGGGTGTGGTGCACTTAAGGGGTTGGAGTATATTAGAAGACAGTGTGTCAGGGTTGTTTGTACACTTGAGGAAGGGGGTGACCCCGAAACATGTCGTGTTTGCAACCTTAAATAAACGCAAGTTTATTATCGCCATTGGAGTGCCGACCTCGTTCCTTTGTTACTGTGAATATACGGGTGGAGTGGTGAACCATTGAGTGTCTGAGCACCGGCGGACCAGGTGTGTGAAGCCTGGGAGGTTGAGGACCCCGGCGATCTGAATTTCTGCACTGTGTACAGTGTGTGTGTGTGTGTGTGTGTGTGTGTGTGTGTGTGTGTGTGTGTGTGTGTGTGTGTGTGTGTGTGTGTGTGTGTGTGTGTGTGTGTGTGTGTGTGTGTGTGTGTGTGTGTGTGTGTGTGTGTGTGTGTGTGTGTGTGTGTGTGTGTGTGTGTGTGTGTACAGTCTGTGTATACCGTGTATGTGGTGTGTGTGTACAGTGTGTGTATACAGTGTATGTGGTGTGTGTGTGTGTACACACGTGTGTGTGTACAGTCTGTGTATACCGTGTATGTGGTGTGTGTGTGTGTGTATACACACGTGTGTGTGTACAGTCTGTGTATACCGTGTATGTGGTGTGTGTGTGTACAGTGTGTGTATACAGTGTATGTGGTGTGTGTGCGCGTTTCACCTTTCGCAGTTACAGAACTATCACATGAAAAAGCCTCACTTGGCATCTTGCCAACCTAGTGGTCAAAGCAACAGCCAGTAAGGCCTCTTTTCCTCTTTTTCTGTGTGCTCAGGAAGAGTTTCAGAGGAATCTCACTGCCTATCTGTTTGGGCTGGTGCACACCGAGCGGGTTTTTCGGCGTTTTTTTGCAGCTGCTTGCGGCTGCGGATACGCTAGGGTAATGTATCTCAATGGGGTGGTGCACACCAGAGCGGGAGGTGTTTTGCTGAAACGCATACTTGCAGAGTGAGGCATTTTTTTGGATTGCGGAGGCATTTCTGCCTCCAATGTAAAGTATAGAAGAACCGCAAACCGCTCTGAAAAACGGCAGTTCAGAGCGGTTTTGCAGGCGTTTTTGTTACAGTAGCTGTTCAGTAACAGCTTTACTGTAACAATATATGAAATCTACTACACCAAAAATGCTTCACAAAACCGCAAAACGCTAGCTGAAACGCTACAGAAAAAGAAGAGTTTCAAAATCTGCTAGCATTTTGCGGATCTGCTAGCGAGTTTTGGTGTGCACCAGGCGTCAGAGGAAATGAGGCCTAACAGTGCCAAAGTTTGGCAGGAAGAGTGGAGTGGGCATCAGCTTCAGCAAACCCAACAGAAAGCACAGCAAGGCCCAACAGCCAATGAAAGGAGATCCCACCACAGGCAGCACATATATAGAAGGGTGGAGGGAGGGGTTAGTCACTCCATCTTGTGAGTGACGCTCAGAACCGCTCTTGGGGTGCACCAGCCCTTAGTTGGGATTCCAGACAGTGAACGTTGTAGTTTTTTCTATCTACCTTGCTTAAAGGGGCACTATGGGGAAAAAGTTTAACATTTTAAATATGTGCAAACATATAAAAATAATGTTATATGAGTAAGGAGGTAGACAGAGCCAGGAAGATAACTATTGTGTCAGGGAGAGATTGCAACATAGTAAAAGGTACCCATACATGACACGACTCGCAGCTATCGACCATCCCAATTCCATAATCAAGGACGCTCATCACAGATTAATCACCACAGTGGTTACTCGCGATTCAAATAAGCTTTAATTTATGCAGCTGAGCAGCTAGATGCGGCGGGGTTAATTACCCATAATGCTGCTCTCCGCCCAGCGTTTCAACGAGCTCACAAGTGTCCTAATGGACGCGTAGCCGGAAGGAGGAAGTGCTCCATATCGAGGCTTGCAATACGTCCATTAGGACACTTGTGAGCTCATTGAAACGCTGGGCGGAGAGCGGCATTATGGGTAATTAACCCTGCCGCATCTAGCCGCAGCAATTAAAGCTCATTTGAACCATGAGTAACCACCGTGGTTACTCGTAATTAATCCGTGATGAGCAGCCCTGTCCATAATTATGAAATTGGGGGGAAGTGCCGCGAACCGCATGCCCAGTTGAACATGCTGCAAGATGTCAGTCAGCAATGGTCAATCAGGTGCACGGCGGTCATAGCGAGTGATATTGGGATGAGCAACAGACAAAACAGAAATCCCGGGTGCTGTTCCCCAGTGTGTAAATGTATCCCCTGTGTGTGCGCATTTATACATGACCTGTCCTATGTCGCCCACCAGGCGGTGTCCATTAGTCTTCAGAATGCGCCGCTTTTCCATACATGCCACCAGCGCATAGCACACGATGCTTGTGTGATGTCACACACTGCATGCCGTGTGCCGGTGGTGTGTATGGAAGAGCGGCATATTCCGAAGATGGATGGAAATTGGCGTGGTGGACGACACAGGACAGGTCATGTATAAATGCGCACACACAGGGGGTACACTTACACACTGGGGAACAGCTGCGGCCGGATTCCTGAGAAACTTCATGCTGAAATCTGCCTATCTGTAATAGATCGCGGAAAAGCCGCCGTGTGTACTGGCAGCAAGGCGGCTGATTCCGCATCCAGCGCGGCGATTTGCACGCAGCAGCGTGCGTCTGGTGTGGCTGGGTCTGTTAGTTCACACAGGTTGAGGAATGCGTGCGCTGAGAAGCAGAACCTTTATGACAAACGAGGAGTGATCAGCTGACCAGGCTGGTCAGCTGACCTCAGAGCAAGTGACTATTGGTTGATCGGTGATGGGGAGTGCCGCTCTATATATAGTTACTGCTGGTCAGTCTCAAGTTGTCTGCCGTTGCGAACACTACGTGGAAGCACTCAGACCATAGTCAGATCCCACACTGTGTTAGAACCAGGTGGACCTGGGAATTCACACTGAGCCAGATTACTTCTGTGTTATTATTGTATTATACTTCAGGCTAGTTCCAGGGTGTTGAGACCACGGACCTCACACCTAAGACTAGGCATTGTTTGTTATCTGTTATGACCTATAGCATTCCTGACTATCCCTCTGCTTTCTGATTCGGTACCTACACATATCTGATTACCTGTTGCCAACCCTGCCTGCCCTTGGTTACCGAATCAGCCTTCTGTCTCTGTATCTTATCTGTCCGTGTGTTGCCGACCTGGCTTGCCCGACCTTGAGAGCTATCCCTCTCCATTGAGAGATTAGTCTCTAGACCTGCTTGTGACACCCACCTTCTAGGTGTCACTCAGCCACAGGGCCTTCCTACTATCCAGCCTGGGGCTCCACCCCTTTGGATCTCTCAGGCTGCTGGAAGGTTTTTGCACTTTCCAAAGGGAGGCATTTCCCATACTGCCAAGGACCACCTGCTCCTCGGGTGGTCTTACTCAAAGTCATTACTGTTGCACCAAACACTCACACTATATAGGTGTCCAGAGGTTAGCTATACTTGGATTATTGATGATTCTGCAGATCATCCATAATCAGGTATAGATCTGTATTCTTGGTGAAACTGCAGATCACCAATAATCAGATTCTCTCTGTGTGCTGACACCGATCGTTACACTATCATAGCTAAATGCATGGCAACAGTGTTATCAACAGATGTCCGTTTCATGAGATCTCACTTGCTCAACTCTTCCTCCTGAGACTCACCAGCAGAGTGGGTTTGGCATGGCTGTGATTTATTGTATGGTTTATTCTATGGAGTGTGTGAATTCTGGGAATGGATTACCGTCATTCAAATTTCATGAAAATTATACAGCTGAACCTGTCCAAAATAAAAAAGTGACAGAATGTCATTCTGATTGGTCCAACTTCAAAGCTGCATATAACATTTACAAGTCATTTAATGTTAAGAGAAATTTACATCTCATTGATCATCCCTAGTTAACTCCACCCCTCCCCAAAAGTTAACTCCTCCCCCTCCATGCCATGGATAAGCCCAAGACTCATATTGTGTATCCTGTACAAATATACCAGTGGAAGGGAAGCTGCATTGCACATTACCTATGAAGCAGTTTAGAAGCATTTAACAGTATGCTTCAGTGCAACTGTACAGGGAGTGCAGAATTATTAGGCAAATGAGTATTTTGACCACATCGTCCTCTTTATGCATGTTGTCTTACTCCAAGCTGTATAGGCTCGAAAGCCAACTACCAATTAAGCATATTAGGTGATGTGCATCTCTGTAATGAGAAGGGGTGTGGTCTAATGACATCAACACCCTATATCAGGTGTGCATAATTATTAGGCAACTTCCTTTCCTTTGGCAAAATGGGTCAAAAGAAGGACTTGACAGGCTCAGAAAAGTCAAAAATAGTGAGATATCTTACAAGTTCTATTGCTTGTGTGTGGTGGATTTAGCATTCAGTATGGAGGCAGTGTTGGTGGGTTTTCTGGATGTGAGAGGTCCAGAGCCTGGATGTGAGAGGTCCAGGCCCACCTGCACTCCCCTCCAGGTATCGCGTGTTGGCCTTGGGGCCCCGGCCAGTGAGAGGGGCCCGGGGCCCCTGGCCATCATGTGAACCAATCGTGTGTTTTTAAACGTTTTCTTTCAGCTCTAGGACATGGCGGACAGGTGAGCGGTTAGGGAGGGACCCCTGTGGGAGGAATGCCTGCACGGGGCGGTCCTGCTAGCGACGCAATCTTGCGATGGCGTCCAACTGAAGCCTCCCACCTGAATGCTAATGGCTGCTAGATGTGGTATGGCAGGTAAAGGGTGTATGACAGTGCATCCTGATTGGCTGACGAGCACCTGCTGACCAATTTAAAATGTAGCTGGATGCATGTACTGCTGTGTTCTATTGCTTGTGTGTGAAAGGGATGCAGCACTCTTAAAATTGCAAAGCTTCTGAAGCGTGATCATTGAACAATCAAGCGTTTCATTCAAAATAGTCAACAGGGTCGCAAGAAGCGTGTGGAAAAGCCAAGGCGCAAAATAACTGCCCATGAACTGAGAAAAGTCAAGCGTGCAGCTGCCAAGATGCCACTTACCACCAGTTTGGCCATATTTCAGAGCTGCAACATCACTGGAGTGTCCAAAAGCACAAGGTGTGCAATACTCAGACACATGGCCAAGGTAAGAAAGGCTGAAAGACGACCACCACTGAACAAGACACACAAGCTGAAACGTCAAGACTGGGCCAAGAAATATCTCAAGACTGATTTTTCTAAGGTTTTATGGACTGATGAAATGAGAGTGAGTCTTGAAGGGCCAGATGGATGGGCCCGTGGCCGGATTGGTAAAGGGCAGAGAGCTCCAGTCCGACTCAGACGCCAGCAAGGTGGAGGTGGAGTACTGGTTTGGGATGGTATCATCAAAGATGAGTTTGTGGGGCCTAAATTAATCAGCTGGGTGAGAGGCTGATTATGCTCCCCCCTACTCAGCAGTAGTGCGTCCCGACACCAGTACAGGCACAGGATTGATTTCATGAAGTTTATTTTCTGAGCAACAAATTAAAAATCCTGGTGACTTGCACTCTAAGGCCTAGTGCACACCAGAGCGGTTCTGCTGCGGTTTGCGATCCGCTTGCGGGTACGGATCCGCTTGAGTAATGTATTTCAATGGGCTGGTGCACACCAGAGCGGGAGGCGTTTTGCAGAAACGTATACTCCCGGGCTGCTGCAGATTTTGGATTGCGGATGCGTTTCTGCCTCAATGTTAAGTATAGGAAAAACGCAAACCGCTCTGAAAAACGGCACTTCAGAGCGGTTTGCCAGGCGTTTTTTGTTACAGTAGCTGTTCAGTAACAACTTTACTGTAACAATACATGAAATCTACTACACCAAAAACGCTTCACAAAACCGCAAAATGCTAGCTGAAACGCTACAGAAAAAGAAAAAGCGTTTCAAAATCTGCTAGCGTTTTGCGGATCTGCTAGCGTTTTTGGTGTGCACCAGGCCTAAGGGCTGGTGCACACCGAGCGGCTTTTTCAGCGTTTCTGCAGCCGCTTGCGGCTGCGGATCCGCTTGGTCACTGTATCTCAATGGGGTGGTGCACACCAGAGAGGGAGGCGTTTTGCAGAAACGAATCCTCCCGGGGTGAGGCATTTTTTGGATTGCGGATGCGTTTCTGCCTCAATGTTAAGTATAGGAAAAACGCAAACCGCTCTGAAAAACGCGTGTTCAGAGCGGTTTTGCCGGCGTTTTTGTTACAGAAGCTGTTCAGTAACAGCTTTACTGTAACAATATATGAAATCTACTACACCAAAACCGCTACACAAAACCGCAAAACGCTAGCTGAAACGCTACAGAAAAATAAAAAGCGTTTCAAAATCTGCTAGCATTTTGCGGATCTGCTAGCGGTTTTTGGTGTGCACCAGAGGAGTTTTTCTGAGCGTTTTGAGTTTTTAAATCTGCTGCTAATGTTATCCTATGTGTCTGTGCACACTGGAGCAATGAGGTTTTGTAAAAATCCCCATAGCATTACATTGGGAAGAGCTTTTGAAACCTCTAAAAGCTCTTCCCAATGTAATGCTATGGGGATTTTTACAAAACCTCATTGCTCCACCAGTGTGCACAGACACATAGGATAACATTAGCAGCAGATTTAAAAACCTAAAACGCTCAGAAAAACTCCTCTGGTGCACACCAAAAACCGCTAGCAGATCCGCAAAATGCTAGCAGATTTTGAAACGCTTTTTATTTTTCTGTAGCGTTTCAGCTAGCGTTTTGCGGTTTTGTGAAGCGTTTTTGGTGGATTTCAGATATTGTTACAGTAAAGCTGTTACTGAACAGCTTCTGTAACAAAACCACCTGCAAAACCGCTCTGAACTGCCATTTTTTCAGAGCGGTTTGCGGTTTTCCTATACTTAACATTGAGGCAGAAACGCCTCCACAATCCAAAAAATGCCTCAGCCCGGGAGTATGCGTTTCAGCAAAACGCCTCCCGCTCTGGCGTGAACCACCCCATTGAGATACATTGACCAAGCGCATCCGCAGCCGCAAGTGGCTGCAAAAACTCCACAAAACCAGCTCGGTGTGCACCAGCCCTGTATGCGCTTGGAGCGAGACGGAGTCCCGCCCGCTGCCAAACGCTGCACAACACTTCTCTCCGGAGGGGAGAGCGAGGGAGGGAGAGCCCTAAGGTGAGGGAAGGGGGGGGGGGGGGGGGGGGGGGGGAAGACGTCCACCCTTCCCCGCTGTGCTCATAGCTCTCCCTCTTCTCTGTGCTGCTCCCCTCCTGCTGGCCGCACGGGCACGCAGCCAGGGGGGGGGGGGGGGGGGGCAGACGCCCAAAATTGCCATATGTGCAGACGCCCATAAGGATTACTGTATTATTTGTAGTTATTTAGTACACCACACTAGACAGGCACCCTAGTGAGGGTAGACGTGTGCTAGGCTGATATGGCGCTGTAGTTCAGCAGCTCCCAAAGCATGAAGGGTAGAGATCAGCAGCACCACGAAGATGTATTTAAAGGGGAACTGAAGTAAGAAGTATACGGAGGCTGCCATATTTATTTCCTTTTAATAAATACCAGTTGCCTGGCAGCCCTGCTGGTCTATTTCTCTGCAGTAGTATCTGAATAACACCAGAAACAAGCATGCAGCTAGTCTTGTCAGATCTGACTTTAAAGTCAGAAACACCTGATCTGCTGCATGCTTGTTCAGGGGCTATGGCTAATAGTATTAGAGGCAGAGGATCAGCAGGGCTGCCAGGCAACTGGTATTGCTTAAAAGGAAATAAACATGGCAGCCTCCATATACCTCTCTTCAGCTCCCCTTTAAGCTCTTTATTGCATAAAAGATGAAGCCCAGGGACAGCGACAGACGCTGTTTTGGAGATGAACTCCTTCCTCAAGCTGTACAGGCTCACAGAGAAATAACAACCACAAAAGCATTTATATACATTCTCAATAAGGTCACATGGACCGATCACATAGCACCAGGATACATGTGAACACCAGTGTCCAATCATAGCACAAAGCATAATGAGAGGACCTGATGGAAGACAGATATTTAAATGGGTAGCCGTTGCAACAGCACAATTTAAAAAAGTGTCAGACCCATATGGACCAATCAGCACTCACCAGCCTAGGAGGACCTGATGGGGAACCACAGCTTAGTCGTATTGCTCCTCCCAATCTCCCAGAGGGCAATGGAAGATGCGAGCCGCCAGAAACCGGAAAAAGGAAACAAAAAGCAGAACCTGAGCGTCATGACGTCAGACGCTTCCATGCGTAAAACAGTCCTGATGATGCAGAAAAATGTAAGCGGAAAACCGATATGGAACCGTATATCTGCTCTCAAGTATGAGAACAAAACGCATAAACACGCAAAAACGACGTGTACAGACGCAATAACATCATAATAAAATACTAGTAAAGACAAAAACATTAAAAAAAAATAGAAAAAGGCCGAAATGCTTGGTATAGTAGAGCTGAGGGTCCACAATAGGTAAAAGACCTCTCAAAATAATTCAACATGGTACCAGATGTACAAAGTACTATAGCAATAAAGAGAATCATACATCAGAAAACAGCAACGCCCAGTGTACTAATAGTGTAACCCAGTAGGGGAAACACACACACCTGGACCCAGCAGTCACAGTATGACTAACCGCACACATATAAGCAGAGGCACAACATATACACAAATTCTATCCAAATTAAATGCAAAAGGATAAGTCATAATCACGGTTGAGTCCACCCCCTCCCAGGGTACCCAGTCTCCTGATCCAACCCGCCTTCCGCTTAAGTAATTCTCTTTCCCTATCACTCCTAAAATGAGCAGGAACCCCATCTATAACCTGTACCCGGAGCTGTGGTATAGAGTGGCGGAATTGAGTAAAGTGGGCCGAGACAGATTGAGTCATATTCCCGGCCCTGATAGCAGATTTATGCGAGGAGGAGATACGTTCACGCAGACGCTGGGTGGTCTCTCCCACATATAACAGCCCACATGGGCATTTTAATAGATAAACTACATATGAAGAATCACATGTATAAAGACCACGTATGCTGAACTCGCTTTCCATGAGAAAAATGTATGCGTGCTCAAACACCAAGTTTAACCCTAGCAAGTCTGCCTTTCCAAATCTGGCCTAAGTGGCTATTCATGAGGCAATGCTCATGCAAATATGCATTTGCTTTTGCATGCCAAACTATGCAGGGTCAGAAAACCAATACCGCAAAGCAGTCGCCCTGCGGGAATTCGTTCATGCTACATTAGCACTATCCAGGAGCGCCACGGGGAGGCTTTCCAATGCCCCCATACAACCGGAGGAAAGACACATAGCCTGTGATGCAGTTGATGGTGGATGAGCAGGCCACCACCAGCTCTGCAACAGAGAGCTCCACCCCCACCACCACTCCTGTTCGCAGGAGAAGCAGCAGCCGCCCAGCAAGTGCATGTCGACCCCAGCGGGCAGCTTACCCTCAGTCAGCATGCTCTTTACGCCAGGCACCGCGAGCGCAATCAGGGCTGTTACCAGTGAGTTCGAGGAGGATATTCTGGGCGCAATGGGGTATGTGGAGGAGACACAGATGGTGACGGTGATTGTTGGGGGGAGTCCGTGCCTGATGTGTCAGCAGAAGAGTTTGGGGGGGTCAACAACATCCCAGCAGTTGTTTGGGGGGGGTGGAGTATGATGCTGATAATGATGACGAGATGAAAGACCAAGACTACCATCCACAGGAGGGGGATGTTGGCTCTGAGTCTGAGGAGGAGGATGCATCTGTGGGTCTGTCAAGGGGGATCAGCATTGCTGACATTGGCAGGAGCAGCAGTGGGCGTAGAATGCGGGACCCATAGCCTGCTGCATTATCTTCTGCCGCTACCACCAGCCGCACCACTCAACCCCAGGCCCCAACCACCGCAGGGAGAAAAAAAAAAAAAAAAAAAAAAAGCAGATCATTCAGGGTGTAACTAAGGGCAAATTTCTATCCCCAATCTGGCAGTTCTTTGACCTGCCTTCAGTGGACAGCCAGTTTGTAACTTGCAAGCTTGTAACTTGCAACCAGTTTGTAACTTGTGCCAGATGAAGCTGAGCAGAGGTTGCAGCCCCTCCAACTACGGCACCTCCAGCTTCAACCGTCTGGCAAAAAAAGCATTATGTTGAGCATGAGGAGTTAAAGAGGCTGAAGGAAGCTGGCGCTGGCAGTGTTCCAGCAAAAAGCACCACCAGAATCCCCTTTGCCACTCCTGCTGACACTGAGGCCTGTTCAGGCAGCCAGTCCTCAGCGGTCTCCTCTGCTCCCTTCTCCTCATCCCGTGCAAGTAAAAAACGCCACCAGACACTGCTGAGCGAGTCATTTGTTGTCAAGGCTCAGCCTCCTGGCAGCCGTCGCATCCGCCAGCTGAACGGCCTGCTTGCACGGGGGCATGTCCTCCCAGCTCCTCCCATACTCCCTTGTGCAGGAGGGGAGCGACAAGTGTGCATCGCCGGATTGGCATATCCCCAGCCTGCACTACTTTTCCCGTACGGCCATCCCAGCACTGCATCGCTTCACGATGGCCAATGGGGAACATGGCCTAGACCATGCGTTAGGGGAGCGGAACCATGTGATCATGGACTTATGGTCAAGCCGGCTTGGGACAGGCCGCTACCTGTCCTTTACCACTCATTGAGTCAGTTAGGTGGAAGGGGGTGAGGAGGGGAAAGCAGCATCATCAAGCCAGTGGGTTGTGCCACCCCGCAGCAGGGTCAGGGGAAGTGCAGCAGGTTCCTCTGATCCGGTTCCACCCTCCGGCAAACCTGCCGCCGCCAAACACCCCCGCCTCAGCAGCAGTGTGAAGGCCCACCACTGCCAAGCGCTGCTGGAGATGGTCAGCCTGGGGAAGCACAGACTGACGGCAGACCATGTCCTGGCCAAACTCCAAGAGCAGAAGAGGAGTTGGCTGACCCCCAGAGGCCTGAGAGTCGGAGAGGTGGTGTCCGACAATGGGGCCAACCTTGTTGCTGCCATCCACCAGGGAGACCTCACCCACATCCCCTGTCTGGCCCACGTACTGAACCTGGTGGTTCAGACATTTTTGTGCATCTACCAGGGAATGGACCCCCTGTTGAAAGCGGCTAGGAAAACGGTGGGTCATTTCCACCGCTCGGGTGGTGCCTCAGCATCCCTGGAAGCCATGCAGATGGAGCTGAACCTGCCCCAGCGCTGTCTCATCAAAGATGTTCGAACACAGTGGAATTCCACCCTGGCCATGTTGGATCGTCTGGTTGAACAGAGGCAGGCTGTCAATACCTGGCCAAAGCCACCACAGTGTTCGGGACCAGCACCACCCACCTCCCAGACATCATCCTCAGTGCTGAGTGGGGCAAAATGGTGTGATGTGCTTGGTGCTAGCACCCTTCCTGGAGGCCACCAACATGGTCAGCTGGGACTGTGCGCCACTGTGTGAGTGGGTGCCGCAGTGTGCATGCTGGACAAGGCCCTCTATGCTCTGCTGGAAGTGGGAGAGAAAGCCTTGATCCAGCAGGAGCAGAAGCCACCTGCACAGTCCACCTCTGTGCAGCAGGAGGAGGAGGTTGAGGACTTGGAGGAGTTGGAGGTCCCTGACCTTGAGGATGAGGAGGCACAGCCAAGTTCAGCTGCCGTGATGCGCGGCTGGAGAGAGCAGGGGGAGGCTCAGGAATCAGAGGAGGACGACCGCACTGGGGGAGAAGATGATGTGTCAGCAGAGATGGCAGCCCTCTTCCCCATGGCAGCACACATGCTGCAGTGCCTGCGCAGTGACCCAAGGGTGAAGCAGATTGCGTGGTCGGGAGGACATCTTGATCACCCTGATGCTGGACCCACAGCTGAATTGGAAGCTGCATCAGTTCTTGCCTGTAGGAGGAGACCCTGTGCGTCGAATGAGGGACTTGCAGTGGTCCCTGGTTCATCGCTTGGAGGAAGTCTTCCCCCATAATTCCAACCCCCCCTGCTGTCACAGTCCAGCCAGCACAGCAGCAGGTGCCTGCATCCAGCAGCAGAAGCGCCTATCAAACCTGTTGTCTTTCACAAAGGAGCTGTACGCCACGCCGGTACAGCTGCCGACTGAGGAGGTGCCTGCAGCAGCATGTGGCTATCAAAGCCAAAACCAGCGCCTGACCCGGATGGTGGCAGACTACATGGGGTCCTACAGTGGGCTTGATAGCGACACCCCTGTAGACCCCTTGGATTACTGGGTCAAGCACCTCGATATTTGGAGCGAGCTGGTGCAGTATGCCCTGGAAATCCTTGCTTGCCCCCCTTCCAGCGTGCTGTCCGAGAGGTGCTTCAGTGCGGCCACCAAGAATCACTCTTGTCTGTCCACCCAGTCTGTGGACAGACTTACATTTCTCAAAATAAATCAGGCTTGGGTGGTTGGTCAATTCCTGGCCCTTGTTGTTGGCAAGAGGGGGAAATGAAGTGGCTGGAAATCACTATGCCTGCCTTACCACCCTTTACCACCATAACCTCCAGGCTCCGTCTTGAGTAATAAGCCTGGTTCAAAAATGTTTACAGCCATAGTACCAACACACTAGGTGCCATGGTCTATCTAAACACAATTGCTGTGTAATTTTATTGGAGGTGTCTGGGCTGATAACTGTGCTGTCCGAGTTGTGAGGAGGCCCCAACTGCGGCAGTACGACCGCTTCCTGGAACCTCTACTTTGTAATGTTTTAACTGTGTCGTGGTACCAACACTAGGTGCCATGGTGGAATATCTATGCTGCCTGCCACACGTTACACTTCTCCTCCTCCTGCTGCTTGTGCTGCTCCCAGCCTCCCACCACCTGTCTCCTGCTGCCTGTGCTGCTCCCACCACCAGGGTGCATTTACATGACTACCTACTTCTCCTCCTGCTGCTCCTGCCTGTGGTACCCACCACCACCAGGGTCCACACAAAACAATATCTTCTGCTGCCACTACCAGCTATTACGCCACTACAATAGCTGCATCTACCTACTCCTCCTGCTGTGCTGTCTGTGGTACCCACCACCACCAGGATCCACACAAAATTATATCTTCTGCTGTAACTACCAGATATTATGCCACTACAATAGCTGCAGCTACCTACGCCTCCTGTTGCTGCTGCTGTCTGTGGTACCCACCACCACCAGGATCCACACAAAACTATATCTTCTGCTGCCACTACGATAGCTGCATCTACCCACTTCTCCTGCTGCTGCTGTCTGTGGTACCCACTGTCAGGAACCGGCCCGAGGCACGCCTGCGTATACGGTTCCCGACTGCGGGTTTGACCAGATCAAGCAGGGAGCAGCCTTATTCGAGCTACAAACACGGCGGTGACCCCTAAAAAGCTTCTTACTGCCACCACTAGCCGTTGCTAGACACGCCAACTCAGCTGTCGAGTGCTCAACACGCAATCTGCGTTTTCGTATTCGGGTCAGCTTTGCGCTTAGGCCGAATACGGGAACGCCACGCACCCACACACACAGTACAGTTGTACAGTAACACAGCACAATCAGGCACTGACTTCTAATGCAAGGTACACTGTCGTGCAGCAAAACCACTAACAGTCGTTCCGAATGATACTGTTAGCCACTCCCACTCTGCTGTCGAGCGCAGAAGTGCCCCATACACACAATGCAATTACAATTTCATATGGTAGTGTTGCTCAAGCATACAATTAGGCATGGACTTATACACAGCTACACTGCAGTCTCCTCTAGGCTATGAGTGTTAGTTTAGTACAGCAGAAGTCAAGCTTATTAAATAATTTAATATTCAAGGAAAAAAGTGGAACAATGCAGAACTTAATATATACAAAAGATGTACAAAATCAAAGTAAAAAAGTTACAAAGTAAAGGTTACAAGATTAAGAGTTTACAAAGATACACACAAGACAGGTTGCCGAAATAAAAGGGAAAAATAAACGTTACCGCGTTGTTTGAACGTCATTGGCTGGAGAACGCCACTTTGACCAGTAGTCGGGCAGCCCTTAGCCTCCTTGCTATCTCCAGAGAGCTACCAGTTGTGGCTATCGTAGCTGCTGTTTTATACTGTGAGATACGCCTGGAGGCTGCAACTTCCTTGGGGAGGGGAGGAACTAGATTTAATTAAATCGCAGACATAATTCAATTTCCAGAGATCTAACTTCCATGTAAGAGTGCATTTTTGCACACACCCGACAAAAGACTTCCTTAACATCCAATTTCCCCAGGTAAAAGTCTATACATCAAAAGATTGTGAAATGAGGCTTTTCAACTCCAGGTGAAAACTTGATTAAGGCTTCCTCAACATTCTTTCCTAGCATCAAAGCTTTCCTGTCTCAGCTTTTACAGTTTGCAGAGATTTCACAACCCCTTCCAGCCGGCTGTCATGTAAATTTCAAACCTTCAGGTGTCAGCTTCCCCAGCCCCCAAGAGTCTGGTAGGCTTGCTTTGTATAATGGGACAATGGCTGACTTCCGAGTTCAAAAGCCATGCCGACCAGCCTATTCTTCCTCAATTGGCAGCTAATTAGCAGTAGACACAGTTTCCCCTGCTGGACAATGAGGGCAGAGGTAATGTACATTTACATGCAGACTCACATTATCCTTCAGTTTACTCTGGCCAGGTGACCAATTACTCCCACGCACAATACACATCTGAGGTTTTACCCAGTAGACAGAAAAAAAGGACAGAAATATGTTCTGTTATTATCCTTAACATTATCAGCACCCCAATATATCACCACACCCACCACCACCAGGGTCCACACAAAACTATATCTTTTGCTGCCACTGCCACCAGCTATTACGTCACTACAATAGCTTTAATTTTTTTGAGATGCCTAAGCTGAAAACTGATGTCCCAGTTGTGCGGTTGGACTTTGGACACAATGTGGGCTGCATTTCGCTGTCTGGAACCTAGTCCTGATGTTAATTTACTGCCATTTTTTTTTATATTAAGTCTCCACATAATTAGTTTCCCTTTAAAAAAATAAATAAATAAATATGATGTTACATGCCTCATTTACCCTAAAAAACGTTTGGAAGCAATTTAAAGGCCACTTCCGGTTTTCTATCCAGATATCTGAATCCGCCCGGATAATGCGTTTGGATATCCATGTATACGCGGATACCGCAAAGTTTGGATTCTGATATCCGATCCGGATATCTGGGTATCCGGATCAATTCGGATTTTGATAAGGGGTATCCGAGCACCCCTGTGTATGACTGTCTACCCTTAGCCTTGTCTATAACATAACTGCATGTTATTGTTCATATCACTGCAAGTGGAAAGAGATAAAAAGGGTCAATAGTTCATAGATTTTAGTTCTGGCATACTTCAATGAATGTGTCATTGAGCAAAAACAAAAAAACAAACAAACAAAAAAAAAAAACCTTAAAAAGTAGATTTAAATATAAAATAAAACTGTGGAATATAAATAAAAAAATCATATTTAGGAGAAGGAGGATGAATACAATTGTATATTTTATTAGTTTATTTTCACCTTGGGTGTCCTTTAAAAACTAGATGAAAAACATGTCCTGTAATTATAACACTAAAGGCCCATACCCAACGCTCAACAAGTCTTTTTAATGCACAATTATCAAACTACTTTTGCTGTTGAAACAAACCAAAAAGGTTGTTTGCTGTTGTTCAAGCAACTGATAAGACCCAGCTCAAGTCAATGCAACAGTTGGATTGATCTGAGCTGGGTCTCATCAGTTGCTTGAATAGCAAACAATTTGTTTTATAATTGTGCCTTTAAAATATTTTTGTTGAGCGTGTGTATGAGGTAAGCCTGTTTACAAATCAGGGCTGTGGAGTACAAAAATCATCCAACTCAGACTCATCAGTTTATAAAACTAGCGACTCCAACTTCGACTCCAGGTACCCAAAATTGCTCCGACTCCTCCTCCAACTCCACAGCCCTGTTACAAACGTAAGAATGAGAGGTCACCTGATCCAATCTTATCGCTGCCCAGGTAGGAGCTGTTACTGCATACGCTGGTGTATGACAGGACCGAATCACCATTACTGCTACACTCACTGCAGAGAGGAGAGATCAGACACCATGTGACACCAGAGGAATACAGAGATTTATGTACTGACTATACACTGAACACAAAGATACATTGTAGTGTTAGGATAGAATTACGCCAGGCCCCCCACCCACAATATGAATACTATGGCTGCAGGCTAAATAAAGCACTCAGGCAGGGGCGTAACTAGGCCCCACTGGGTCCCCCTGCAGAATTTCAGAGCGGGCCCCCCCCTCCTTGGGGCCCGCTCGGGGCCGTTTTGTGGGGGCTGGAGGGGTGGCAGCATGAGGGGAAGGTCTTGGCCACAGTCGGCGGGGAGAGGGGAAGTTCCCCCCCCCTCTTCCTCGGGGCTCTCCCCTCTGCGCTTCCCTCCAGCTTAAGTTACAGTGTGAGCAGCGGGGGCAGATACATACCTTCCGTGTGTTCCACCGCATACTCCTCACTCTAGCGTCTGACATCACTCCCGGAAGTGACGTCACTCCCGGAAGTGATGTCAGACGCTAGAGTGAGGAGTATGCAGTGGAATGCACGGCAGGTATATATCTGCCACCCGCTGCCCACACTGTAACTTAAGCTGAAGGGGAGCGCAGAGGGGAGATCCCCGAGGTGAGGGAGAGGGAGGGGAACTTCCCCTCTCCCCACCGACTGTGGCCAAGGCTTTCCCCTCATGCTGCCACCCCTCCAGCCCCCACAAAACATCCCTGAGCGGGCCCCTGGGGGCAGGCCCTATTGTTACGCCAGTGCGCTCAGGTCTGCTTCTAGAACTGAAGGGGACGCAGAAGAAGTAGAGGTCATGCAGAAAGCAAATAGGCGGTCTGGCACTATCAGCAGAAAGGAATCGATTTCTTCCACACACACAGCACAGCCATTGTATCTCTCCTCCTAATTGAAAAGCAGCAGCAGCCCCCTCCCCCCCCCCCATCTTCTCCTCCAGCACAGGTAGCCGGGTGGCTGCCCCCCCCCACCTTCTGCTCCAGCACAGGTAGCCGGGTGGCTGTACCCCGCTTACCCTCCAGTACAAGGAGCTAGACGGCCGTTACCACCCTTCACCCAGATGGCCCAGTTAACGGGCCTAAGAGGTGACTCGAGGCCATGCCATTTACTCTGTTAACTCTAGACACTAAACATGTTGTGTTATTTCTGTTCAAAAAATACCTTGCCTGGCAGACCTGCTGGTCTATTTAGCTGCAGTAAAGTCTAAATCACAACAGAAACAACCATACAACTAATCTTGTCAGATCTGACAAAGCCAGGCAACTGGTATAGAAAAATAAATAAATATGGCAGCCATAATATACCACTTGCTTCAGGTTCCCCTTTAGGAGATCACACACTTATCCAATTGCTCCAAAAGTTGAGGAAGCTCACTGGAACTCTTCCTAACACATTTTTTGCCAATTTAAAAGCGGAGGCCTGGGGCCCCGACGCAGCGGACCGCGGGTCGGGTCCTGCAAGGGGCCTCCAGGCCGGAGGCCTGGGGCCCCGACGCAGCGGACCGCGGGTCGGGTCCTGCAAGGGGCCTCCAGGCCGGAGGCCTGGGGCCCCGACGCAGCGGACCGCGGGTCGGGTCCTGCAAGGGGCCTCCAGGCCGGAGGCCTGGGGCCCCGACGCAGCGGACCGCGGGTCGGGTCCTGCAAGGGGCCTCCAGGCCGGAGGCCTGGGGCCCCGACGCAGCGGACCGCGGGTCGGGTCCTGCAAGGGGCCTCCAGGCCGGAGGCCTGGGGCCCCGACGCAGCGGACCGCGGGTCGGGTCCTGCAAGGGGCCTCCAGGCCGGAGGCCTGGGGCCCCGACGCAGCGGACCGCGGGTCGGGTCCTGCAAGGGGCCTCCAGGCCGGAGGCCTGGGGCCCCGACGCAGCGGACCGCGGGTCGGGTCCTGCAAGGGGCCTCCAGGCCGGAGGCCTGGGGCCCCGACGCAGCGGACCGCGGGTCGGGTCCTGCAAGGGGCCTCCAGGCCGGAGGCCTGGGGCCCCGACGCAGCGGACCGCGGGTCGGGTCCTGCAAGGGGCCTCCAGGCCGGAGGCCTGGGGCCCCGACGCAGCGGACCGCGGGTCGGGTCCTGCAAGGGGCCTCCAGGCCGGAGGCCTGGGGCCCCGACGCAGCGGACCGCGGGTCGGGTCCTGCAAGGGGCCTCCAGGCCGGAGGCCTGGGGCCCCGACGCAGCGGACCGCGGGTCGGGTCCTGCAAGGGGCCTCCAGGCCGGAGGCCTGGGGCCCCGACGCAGCGGACCGCGGGTCGGGTCCTGCAAGGGGCCTCCAGGCCGGAGGCCTGGGGCCCCGACGCAGCGGACCGCGGGTCGGGTCCTGCAAGGGGCCTCCAGGCCGGAGGCCTGGGGCCCCGACGCAGCGGACCGCGGGTCGGGTCCTGCAAGGGGCCTCCAGGCCGGAGGCCTGGGGCCCCGACGCAGCGGACCGCGGGTCGGGTCCTGCAAGGGGCCTCCAGGCCGGAGGCCTGGGGCCCCGACGCAGCGGACCGCGGGTCGGGTCCTGCAAGGGGCCTCCAGGCCGGAGGCCTGGGGCCCCGACGCAGCGGACCGCGGGTCGGGTCCTGCAAGGGGCCTCCAGGCCGGAGGCCTGGGGCCCCGACGCAGCGGACCGCGGGTCGGGTCCTGCAAGGGGCCTCCAGGCCGGAGGCCTGGGGCCCCGACGCAGCGGACCGCGGGTCGGGTCCTGCAAGGGGCCTCCAGGCCGGAGGCCTGGGGCCCCGACGCAGCGGACCGCGGGTCGGGTCCTGCAAGGGGCCTCCAGGCCGGAGGCCTGGGGCCCCGACGCAGCGGACCGCGGGTCGGGTCCTGCAAGGGGCCTCCAGGCCGGAGGCCTGGGGCCCCGACGCAGCGGACCGCGGGTCGGGTCCTGCAAGGGGCCTCCAGGCCGGAGGCCTGGGGCCCCGACGCAGCGGACCGCGGGTCGGGTCCTGCAAGGGGCCTCCAGGCCGGAGGCCTGGGGCCCCGACGCAGCGGACCGCGGGTCGGGTCCTGCAAGGGGCCTCCAGGCCGGAGGCCTGGGGCCCCGACGCAGCGGACCGCGGGTCGGGTCCTGCAAGGGGCCTCCAGGCCGGAGGCCTGGGGCCCCGACGCAGCGGACCGCGGGTCGGGTCCTGCAAGGGGCCTCCAGGCCGGAGGCCTGGGGCCCCGACGCAGCGGACCGCGGGTCGGGTCCTGCAAGGGGCCTCCAGGCCGGAGGCCTGGGGCCCCGACGCAGCGGACCGCGGGTCGGGTCCTGCAAGGGGCCTCCAGGCCGGAGGCCTGGGGCCCCGACGCAGCGGACCGCGGGTCGGGTCCTGCAAGGGGCCTCCAGGCCGGAGGCCTGGGGCCCCGACGCAGCGGACCGCGGGTCGGGTCCTGCAAGGGGCCTCCAGGCCGGAGGCCTGGGGCCCCGACGCAGCGGACCGCGGGTCGGGTCCTGCAAGGGGCCTCCAGGCCGGAGGCCTGGGGCCCCGACGCAGCGGACCGCGGGTCGGGTCCTGCAAGGGGCCTCCAGGCCGGAGGCCTGGGGCCCCGACGCAGCGGACCGCGGGTCGGGTCCTGCAAGGGGCCTCCAGGCCGGAGGCCTGGGGCCCCGACGCAGCGGACCGCGGGTCGGGTCCTGCAAGGGGCCTCCAGGCCGGAGGCCTGGGGCCCCGACGCAGCGGACCGCGGGTCGGGTCCTGCAAGGGGCCTCCAGGCCGGAGGCCTGGGGCCCCGACGCAGCGGACCGCGGGTCGGGTCCTGCAAGGGGCCTCCAGGCCGGAGGCCTGGGGCCCCGACGCAGCGGACCGCGGGTCGGGTCCTGCAAGGGGCCTCCAGGCCGGAGGCCTGGGGCCCCGACGCAGCGGACCGCGGGTCGGGTCCTGCAAGGGGCCTCCAGGCCGGAGGCCTGGGGCCCCGACGCAGCGGACCGCGGGTCGGGTCCTGCAAGGGGCCTCCAGGCCGGAGGCCTGGGGCCCCGACGCAGCGGACCGCGGGTCGGGTCCTGCAAGGGGCCTCCAGGCCGGAGGCCTGGGGCCCCGACGCAGCGGACCGCGGGTCGGGTCCTGCAAGGGGCCTCCAGGCCGGAGGCCTGGGGCCCCGACGCAGCGGACCGCGGGTCGGGTCCTGCAAGGGGCCTCCAGGCCGGAGGCCTGGGGCCCCGACGCAGCGGACCGCGGGTCGGGTCCTGCAAGGGGCCTCCAGGCCGGAGGCCTGGGGCCCCGACGCAGCGGACCGCGGGTCGGGTCCTGCAAGGGGCCTCCAGGCCGGAGGCCTGGGGCCCCGACGCAGCGGACCGCGGGTCGGGTCCTGCAAGGGGCCTCCAGGCCGGAGGCCTGGGGCCCCGACGCAGCGGACCGCGGGTCGGGTCCTGCAAGGGGCCTCCAGGCCGGAGGCCTGGGGCCCCGACGCAGCGGACCGCGGGTCGGGTCCTGCAAGGGGCCTCCAGGCCGGAGGCCTGGGGCCCCGACGCAGCGGACCGCGGGTCGGGTCCTGCAAGGGGCCTCCAGGCCGTTACTGCTTTCTGTTTTAACTCTAGACCTCCAAAGGTTCTGTTCTGTTCTGTTCTGTTCTGTTCTGTTCTGTTCTGTTCTGTTCTGTTCTGTTCTGTTCTGTTCTGTTCTGTTCTGTTCTGTTCTGTTCTGTTCTGTTCTGTTCTGTTCTGTTCTGTTCTGTTCTGTTCTGTTCTGTTCTGTTCTGTTCTGTTCTGTTCTGTTCTGTTCTGTTCTGTTCTGTTCTGTTCTGTTCTGTTCTGTTCTGTTCTGTTCTGTTCTGTTCTGTTCTGTTCTGTTCTGTTCTGTTCTGTTCTGTTCTGTTCTGTTCTGTTCTGTTCTGTTCTGTTCTGTTCTGTTCTGTTCTGTTCTGTTCTGTTCTGTTCTGTTCTGTTCTGTTCTGTTCTGTTCTGTTCTGTTCTGTTCTGTTCTGTTCTGTTCTGTTCTGTTCTGTTCTGTTCTGTTCTGTTCTGTTCTGTTCTGTTCTGTTCTGTTCTGTTCTGTTCTGTTCTGTTCTGTTCTGTTCTGTTCTGTTCTGTTCTGTTCTGTTCTGTTCTGTTCTGTTCTGTTCTGTTCTGTTCTGTTCTGTTCTGTTCTGTTCTGTTCTGTTCTGTTCTGTTCTGTTCTGTTCTGTTCTGTTCTGTTCTGTTCTGTTCTGTTCTGTTCTGTTCTGTTCTGTTCTGTTCTGTTCTGTTCTGTTCTAAAAATTGCTGACAAAATATTTTTTATAAATACAAGTAGCATTTATTTTTCATCATTTAAAACAATGCAGCGAACAAACAGACGAGAAAATCTTCAACAATATTTGGGGTGACAGCCCTTCACCTTCAAAACAGCATCAATTATTTTAGTTACACTTGCAGTTTTTGAAGGAACTCACCTGGTAGGTTGTTCCAATCATCAATGGAGAATTAACCTCTCAGATCTTCTGTAGATGTGAAGTTGTAGGCTTCCTCACAACCTTCTGTCTCCATGTAATCCCAGACACACTCCATGTGGGGGTCAGGTCTGTCTGTGGGGGGAAAACCATCACTTCCAAAGACTTAATGCTAAACATGGTTCCTAATCACATTGGCTCCATTTGTGGGGTTATTTAGGCACCACAAAAAAGAAATGAAATCAGCATTTTGTAGATCCTCCATTTGCAGAAATTACAGCCTCTGAATGCTTCCTGTAGTTCCAATGAGAGTCTGGATTCTGGTTGAAGGTATTTTGGACCATTCCTCTTTACAAAACATCTCTAGTTCATTCAGGTTTGATGGCTTCCGAGCATGAACAGCTCTCTAACTCACACCTCAGATTTTCAATTATATTCAGGTCTGGGGACTGAGATGGCCATTCCAGAACATTGTACTTGTTCCTCTGCATTAATGCCTTAGTGGATTTTGAGCAGTGTTTAGGGTCCTTGTCTTGTTGAAAGATCCAGCCCCGGCACAGCTTCAGCTTTGTCACTGATTCCTGGACATTGGTCTCCAGAATCTGCTGATACTGAGTGGAATCCATGCGTCTCAACTTTGACAAGATTTCCAGTCCCTGCACTGGCCACACAGCATGATGGAACCACCAAAATATTTTATTGTAGGTAGCTGATGTTTTTCTTGGAATGCTGTGTTTTTCCTCCATGCATAATACCCCTTGTTATGCTCAAATAACTCATCAGTCCACAGCACCTTATTCCAAAATGAAACTGGCTTGTCCAAATGTGCTTTATCATATCTCAAGCGGCTCTGTTTGTGCTGTGGGCTTCCTCTGTATCACTCTCACATTACAGCATCTCCTTGTGTAAAATGCGCCGAATGGTTGACCAATGCACATCATCTCCATCTGCAGCAAGATTATGTTGCAGGTCTTTGGTGCTGGTCTGTGGGTTGACCGACTATTCTCACCATTCGTTGCTTTGGAGATTTTTCTTGGTCTGCCACTTCAAGCCTTAACTTGAACTTAGCCTGTGGTCTTCCATTTCCTTAATAAGTTCCTAACTGTGGAAACAGACAGCTGAAATCTCTGAGACATCTTTGTATACATTTCCTAAACTGTGATGGGGAACAATCTTTGTCTTCAGTGTGTGTGAAGAGTGGGGCGAGTGTGGGGTGAGTGTGGGTTGTGGGGTGCGGGTGTGGTGCGTGGTGTGTGTGTGTGTGTGTGTGTGGGGGGGGGGGGGGGGGGGTGTGGTGTGTTTTAACTGACTTTTTTTATTGTAACAACCAACGATTTGTACAGGAAAATCATGACAATTAACAAAATTGCCCAAATTTTCACATCCCACTGTTTGCGAGTGGAGGTAGACACACGCACCACTCTCCATGCCAGGTCAAGCTTAAAAAGGAACCTAAACTGGGAGGGATATGGATGTTTCCTTTTAAACAATACCAGTTGCTTGTTGGTCCTGCTGATCTCTCTGGCTGCAGCAGTGGTTGTATCACACACCTGAAAGAAGCATGCAGCTAATCCAGTCTGACTTCAGTCAGAGCACCTGATCTGCATGCTTGTTGAGGGTAGTGTTGGGCGAACACCTGGATGTTCGGGTTCAGGCCGAACATGGGCCAGATGTTCGGCATGTTCGGCCCGAACCCCGAACTCAATGGAAGTCAATGGGACCCCCGAACATGCCGCAATACAGCCCCCCTATGGGATCGCAGGCATAAGGGGGGAGCATGCCCCGATCGCGGGGAAGGGGGGGTCGGAAATTCCCCCCACCCCCTCCGCTAGCGCTCCCCCCTCTGCCTGCTTCCCCATAAAAAAAAAAAGTTTTCTGAAAGTTAATAGTACCAGTGGCTGGCTGGCAGTGGTGTGAGTGAGGAGGAGGAGTCCAACTAGGAAGCGTTGAAGCCGGGCAGCGGGCGGTTCAGCGGTTGTACCCTTGTGGTACTTCCGCCCTTTCTCTGACCTCACGTCCTCTACGTGATGACGCGTACCCTCGTTGAGTACTCTATAAATTTTATCAGACACCCTCACTCGCCAGTATAACACAAGAACTGTTCTTTAGGTAACACCAAGGGTGTCATACATATTATTATATATATATCCTTTAAGTAGGGTGGGTTATGGACCTGTCCTGGAGGTTACTAAAAATGAAGCTACCAGGTAACTAACATAGGGTTTTTCCAGTAACCTCCAGGACAGGTCCACCATGAGAAGATGGGCAAGAATCTTACCATTTAGGGTGGGTTAGCTGCCTGCAGAACTTTTCTTCCAAAAGATTGCTGTCTTGCAGACATCAGATTCACCCTGTAATGTCTTGAAAAGGTGCCAAGGCTTGACCACGTAGCTGCTCTACAGATTTCCTCCGGCATAGCACCCGCTCTGTAGGCCCATGACGTGGCTGTTGCCCTAGTAGAATGGGCTCTAACAGCCCCTGATAGGTTTGACCCTGTCAACTTATAAGCCTCCTCTATACATAGTCTTATCCACTTTGCTATTGTTCTTTTAGACATCTTAATGCCCTTAGAGGCCCCTATAGTATTTATAAATAAGGCTCTTGTTCCCTGGAACAGGAAACGTCAACTGGCGAGTGAGGGTGTCTGATAAAATTCATAGAGTACTCAATTGGATGTTTCCTGTTCCTGGGAGGAGCCTATGTCATCTCATGGTGGACCTGTCCTGGAGGTTACTGGAAAAAAGAAAATCCATATACCTCTTAGTTTAGGTTTCCTTTAAAGGATACCCGAAGTGACATGATGAGATAGACATGGGTATGTACAGTGCCTAGCACACAAATTATGCTGTGTTCCTTTTTTTCTTTCTCTGCCTGAAAGAGTTAAATATCAGGTATGGAAGTGGCTGACTCAGTCCTGACTCAGACAGGAAGTGACTATAGTGTGACTCTCACTAATAAGATATTCCCTTTTTTTCCTCTTTCTTGCTCTCAGAAGCCATTTTCTTCTAGGAAAGTGTTTTATAGTTGGAATTACTTATCAGCGAGGGTCACACTGTAGTCACTTCCTGTCTGAGTCAGGACTGAGTCAGCCACTTACATACCTGATATTTAACTCTTAGGCAGAAAAAGGAAGGAAAGGAAAAAAAAAACACCACAGCATAATTATTTGTGTGCAAGGCACTGTACATACCCTTTTCTATCTCATCATCTCACATGTCACTTCGGGTATCCTTTAAAGGGCAACTGAAGTATGAAGGATATGGGGGCTGCTATATGCATTTCCTTTTATACAATACCAGTTGCCTGGCTATCCTGCTTACCCTCTGCCTAATACTTTTAACCATAGACTCTGAACAAGCATGCAGCAGATTAGATGGTTCTGACATTGTCAGATCTGACAAGAGTAACTGCATGCTTGTTCCTGGTGTTATTCAGACACCACTGCAGCTATATAGAAAGGGCAGTTTCTAGGCTAAATTGCACCCAGGGCGAGGGTGTAAAAATTGTGCCCCCTTGTCCCGCCCCCGTGGACTTGCGAACCCTTACTCTTTAGGGACACAGGTCACAAGTAGATCTGCCTACTTACTAGTGACCAGCCGCTTATCCAGGAGGAAGCAAGGACCAGGAGAACACACAGGCGAAGAGACCCCCGGAAAGCAGACTCCTCCATGGGCGCTGCACACTGACAACCTTCAGTACCGCTACAGGACACCAGGTGTCATGTGGTGGTGACAGCCTGCCGTACCGCTACAGGACACCAGGTGTCATCACGCGGTGGTGTCAGCCTGCAGTACCGCTACAGGACACCAGGTGTCATCACGCTGTGGTGACAGCCTGCAGTACCGCTACAGGTCATCAGGTGTCATCACGCGGTGGTGACAGCCTGCCGTACCGCTACAGGACACTAGGTGTCATCACGCGGTGCTGACAGCCTGCAGTACCGCTACAGGACACCAGGTGTCATCACGCTGTGGTGAAAGCCTGCAGTACCGCTACAGGACATCAGGTGTCATCACGCAGTGGTGACAGCCTGCAGTACCGCTACAGGACACCAGGTGTCATCACGTGGTGGTGACAGCCTGCCGTACCGCTACAGGACACCAGGTGTCATCACACGGTGGTGACAGCTTGCAGTACCGCTACAGGACACCAGGTGTCATCACGCGGTGCTGACAGCCTGCAGTACCGCTACAGGACACCATGTGTCATCACGCGGTGGTGTCAGCCTGCAGTACCGCTACAGGACACCAGGTGTCATCACGCGGTGGTGACTGTCTGCAGTACCGCTACAGGACATCAGATGTCATCACGCGGTGGTGAAAGCCTGCAGTACCGCTACAGGACATCAGGTGTCATCACGCAGTGGTGACAGCCTGCAGTACCGCTACAGGACACCAGGTGTCATCACGCGGTGGTGACAGTCTGCAGTACCGCTACAGGACATCAGATGTCATCACGCGGTGGTGAAAGCCTGCAGTACCGCTACAGGACATCAGGTGTCATCACGCAGTGGTGACAGCCTGCAGTACCGCTACAGGACATCAGGTGTCACACGGTGGTGACAGCCTGCCGTACCGCTACAGGACACCAGGTGTCATTACGCGGTGGTGAAAGCCTGCAGTACCGCTACAGGACATCAGGTGTCATCACGCAGTGGTGACAGCCTGCAGTACCGCTACAGGACATCAGGTGTCACACGGTGGTGACAGCCTGCAGTACCGCTACAGGACACCAGATGTCATCACACGGTGGTGACAGCCTGCCGTACCGCTACAGGACACCAGGTGTCATTACGCGGTGGTGACAGCCTGCCGTACCGCTACAGGACACCAGGTGTCATCACACGGTGGTGACAGTCTGCAGTACCGCTACAGGACATCAGATGTCATCACGCGGTGGTGAAAGCCTGCAGTACCGCTACAGGACATCAGGTGTCATCACGCAGTGGTGACAGCCTGCAGTACCGCTACAGGACATCAGGTGTCACACGGTGGTGACAGCCTGCAGTACCGCTACAGGACATCAGGTGTCATCACGCGGTGGTGACGTGATGATGACTTGACGTCGGACACAGGCAGCCCAGGAGGAGTCAAAGTAGGTGATCGCGCTGGTAGTCTTCTTTCTTCTTCCGTTTGGCTGCACCACACATCATCATCTCCCTAGCGGTTATATCCTTCTGCCTGCGCCTCCCTTCTACTTGCAGGCCGGTGCCCAGGGCGGTCGCCCTGCCCAAGAAATGGCCCTGCATATAGATCAGCAAGGCTACCAAGCAACTGGTATTGGTCTCCATATCCTTCTTAATTCATATCATAAAAGGAAAAGAGTAGAAGGCGTCTGGCACTGTAGATTTAATTCAACATAGCAGGTGTACAATGAAGTGGCAATGAACATATACAAAGTACAAAGTTCAGGTGATGCTGGTGGTACTGGTACTTATCGTGCTTCTGCTGAGGGTGGGAAGGTAGCTGTGGGCGCCAGAGGGTGCACGGCCTTACAGCCGTTTCACGTTGGGGTGAGCCTTGCTTCTTCGGAGGCTAATCGTGCACACTGTGTTGGATGGAAGCGGCCGTTATATTGCCTGCTTCCGTGTTAGGTCCCGCCTACCTGTGGGGAATGACGAGGGGCTTAACCATAGGCCAAGGTGGACGCGTCATCCAAGGCGGCGCGCACGCGTACCTCAAAACGAGGGCGCGGGCGTGTCGCAGGTCCGGATGGAGCGCACGCAATGAGCTTCATAGCGTTGCCACAGCAACCCAGACCGTCTCCAACCTTCGGGCGTGAGCGGCGGCGTACGCCACCAATCAGGCGACGGGCAGGGGGCGGGTGCAGAAGCACATATCAAGGCTGCCAGGCAACAGACAATAAATAAATAAAGCTCTAGACAACCCACGTGGAAAATAGGATATATTATCCAGATTCTACAGCTTAATTAGCTTAAATACGTGGGGGGAACTATGTGGTAAAGATATATGCCACATACAGAAGGCATTAATGGGTGTTCCCAAGTCAAAAGGAGAACAGGAGGACAGAAAGGGGAAAAAAAAGAAGTGTGGGTGAGGGGAAAGTGAAGAAAGAGAGAAGAACAGTGTAGCGGGGCACCAATCCTAGATTTAGAGGTCCCTGACACATAAGAGAGATGGGAGGGGGTGTGGACCAGGGAGGACCACTCCAGTAAGGTGAACACCTATAACGGTGTATAAACACCTGTTCGCCAAATGGACCGACCAACAGAAAGAGGATAAGAAAATGTAAAATATAATATAATACAAATATTAATACAAATATTTAATAAGCATTACTAAAATGAACAGGTTGGAACGGTCAACACTTGGTGAACAAGAGAACAAAAGGGGAGAGGAGAGAGAAAAACCTCAAATGCCAGAAGGCAGAGGCAGGAGCCCGCATGCAGAGAGAACAGCTCAAGGGTCAAGGAAGCAGGCTAAATCCAAGTGGTCATTCATACCAAGAGGGCCCATAGCATCCGTCCTGAGAATCCACTTTGATTCGAGCTTAAGGAGCAGCTTTTTCCTATTGCCACCTCTACGTGGAAGGGCACAATGGTCCACGCAGGCAAAGGATAAAAGGTTGGGGTCTGAGTCGTGGGCCACAGTCATGTGCTCCACCACTCTAGGGCAACCCTTCCCTTTGGGTAAAAGCCGAACATGCTCCAGAATCCTGTCTTTCACCATTCTGGTTGTCATGCCCACATAGAACCGCTGGCAAGGACACCACAAGGCGTAGACTACGTATGTGGTTCTGCAAGTGGCAAAAAAGGGGACCTTGATCTGTATTGGGCCGAGCTTGTAGGACCTGCCTGTCCTCATGTGTCGGCATGCCTTACATGCCCCACAACGATGATTGCCCGCAGAAGCCACTTTGTCAAGCCAGGTGTGGCGTGGATTCTCGCGGAAGTCGCTATGGACCAGAAGGTCACCGATAGTGGGTGCTCTTTTAAAGGCCACTAAAGGTTTTGAAGGTAGACGCTCTTTAAGAATTGGGTCTTGCAGCAGAATAGGCCAATTCTTCGCAACTACCTTTTTGATTTCTCTCTCCATTGGGGAGAAATCAAAGGTAAAGACCCCCGAGCCTTTCTTCATATGGCTAGGAGTAGGGACCTTCCTCTTGATGAGGTCAGATCTATCTTTTTTCAGAGCCTCATTATAGGCGAGCTCAAGCCTATTAGCATCATAGCCTCTTGAGAGCAAGCGTAATTTCAACTCTGTTGCCTGTTTCACGAAGTCCTCCACACTGGCATTGTTTCTGCGTAACCGCAGAAATTGGCCATATGGGAGAGACCTCGTGATATGGCGAGGGTGATAGCTGTCAGAATGCAGAATAGTATTAGAGGCCGTCGATTTCCGATAGCCCTTAGTTATAATGATGCCTTCATCGATCATTATTTCAAGGTCCAAAAAGTACACTCTAATTGGTGAGCATTCCATCGTGAATAACATATTCACATCATTAGTATTTAAATAGTTAAGAAACTTAGACAAGGATGTCGTGTCTCCCGACCAAAAGGCCAAGACGTCATCCACATACCTGGACCACATCCTCAGATTTGATCTGAAAGGATTGTCCACGGCGTGGATGAATCTCTCCTCCCAGGCCCCAAGGAAAAGGTTAGCATAGGTACAAGCAACTGGAGTCCCCATCGCGGTGCCGGAGACCTGCTGGTACCATGCGTCCCCAAACAAAAATGCATTATGTGTGAGAATGAAGGCCAGACAGTCACATATGTATTCATTGTAAAGGGGGTCTTTGTTACCCCTGTCAAGAAACATCCGGACAGCTTTAAGACCCTCCAAATGGGGAATTCTATTGTACAGGCTTGTGACGTCAATGGTGACCAACAGGTCCCCTTCACACCACAAGGTGGACTCCAGACCCTCCAAGACGTCGAGGGTGTCACTGAGATGGGAAGGGACATGGGATAGGAGAGGTCTGAGGATGTGATCCAGGTACCTAGAGAGTCTCTCCGTGACCGACCCCAGGCCCGACACAATGGGTCGGCCTGGTGGGTCGGTCAGGGATTTGTGGATCTTGGGTAAGTGGTACCAAACCGGTCTTACCGGAAAATCAGGTAGCATATCTTTGGCCAATCTGGGGGTGAGGAAGCCCAACTCCACCCCCTGTCGCAACAAGGATCTCAAGGCGGATAAATATCCTGCAGTGGGGTCGCTCTTTAGGGGTCTATATGTAGAGGCATCGGAAAGCTGCCGCAATGCCTCTTTTTTGTAGGCTGCAGTGGTTAGGACGACTACTGCGCCCCCTTTGTCCGCTTTTCTGATCGTTAGATCAGGGCGGTTTTTAAGCCAATTTAAGGCTCTGGACTCAATCGGAGTAAGATTTGGTTGCGACCTGGGGTATAGCAGGGCCTTCACCTCCCTGTCCACTTGTTGTTCAAAAATATCTATAGCAGACCCAGCCTGTGTGGGAAAAGGCATGGTAGATCTACAGGGTTGAAACCTCTTAGAGTCATGTGGCGGCACTTCAGCCGGTACTGACTCACTGAGCAGCTCATTCAGTGTTGAGATAGTTTCCAAGTCTCTGTCGTTCCAGCTTTTTGACACGCTGAAACCCAGGGCTCCTATAGTGGGCTTCCCTGCCAATTGAGTATTACTATCTGTATAAGGATCTTCTAATCTCTTTTTCTCGAAATGATGTCTTATGTTCAACTTTCTAACCCCTCTATAAAGGTCCGCTTTAAAGCTAGGGTAATCGAATTGTGTGGACAGGGAAAAGTTCAAGCCCTTGTTCAAGAGATCCTCTACTCCCTCTGGCAACGTTTCAGAGGTCAGATTGACCAAATTCGTTTTCACATTGGAGGGCATTATTACTGCCTTGTCTTCCTCTTCTTGCTCCTTCTTTTCTTGTCCTCCCAAGAGACCTGTTTTCCCTCTGCCTTTTCCTCTTCCTCGCCGGATTCGTTTTCTAAAGGGACCTGCTGTTCTTCAGTCGGAGATTTTTTAGGTTTTTGTGGCTTGGATGGTTTCTGAGGCTTGCGTGGTTTGGGTCTTGGCGTCGTATTGGGGAGATCCTCACCACTGGACTCAGATTCTGTTGTCCAATATCCTTTGGGTCTCTTAGGGGGACGAGGTTTCCCTCTCGGCCCTGGGTTCACAAAGGTCCCCCAGGTAAAGATTCTGCTGAATTTATAGTCCTCCCTATCACGCAAGTATTTCTTCAGCTTACGTCCCTTAATATTGTCCTGTAGAGGTACTAATTTTTTGTCAATTTTGTCGAGCGTAGCTTTAAAGGTGCTATTAGACACCAGTTTCTTGTATTCTTGCTTACTTTCAGATATGGCGGATGTAATCAGGCTCAGCTCTACTTTACTCCTGTCAAGTACTATGTTTTGCAGGCGTGCAGAGTGTTCCAAGAATTCCTGCTTCCAAGTTTCCAAGAATTTCGGGTCTTGTCTGTACTCCGACGGCTCCTGGTATCTCCTAAAGCCTCTAGATCTTCTCCCTTATATTTCTCAAGGGTGGTCACCGTCCAGAACACCCCCACCTCTCTTTCGCAGAGCCTCTCTAGGTTTTGCTCCAACACCTTGGCGCCCACAGTGGAATTAGAACAATTAGGGCCACTGGTATAGGTGAAAAAGCCAGATAGACAATAACAAGAAAAATTGGCTACACGCTCAAACTGCATTGATTTTATATATATACCAGGGAGTCAACCAGTCCGTACCTGGATCCAAACGAGGTACAAGGATTCACTGAAAAGGAAGAAAGTTGCTGGGTCTCCACCTGGATTTTAAGCCACAAAGGCTATATTTATTTAATCCATAGTACAAAAAACACACGACGTTTCGGCCTGCGGCCTTTATCACTTGATAAAGGCCGCAGGCCGAAACGTCGTGTGTTTTTTGTACTATGGATTAAATAGAAAAAGCCAGATAGGTCTGACCTTCCCGCGGTGACGTTCTCACCTTGCACTTTTTCAGCCTCATCTGCTGTATCTGAGTCGACTGGAGACAGATCTTCAGCAGGCAATATAACGGCCGCTTCCATCCAACACAGTGTGCACGATTAGCCTCCGAAGAAGCAAGGCTCACCCCAACGTGAAACGGCTGTAAGGCCGTGCACCCTCTGGCGCCCACAGCTACCTTCCCACCCTCAGCAGAAGCACGATAAGTACCAGTACCACCAGCATCACCTGAACTTTGTACTTTGTATATGTTCATTGCCACTTCATTGTACACCTGCTATGTTGAATTAAATCTACAGTGCCAGACGCCTTCTACTCTTTTCCTTTTATGATATGATCACTATGCTTGTACTGCATGCGTCTTGAGCACGTAGATGCTGCTGAGGCTTCCTGCACTATACCTATACGATCTCCATCTGCAATCATACTGAGTGCCTACCTACCCCTCTCGAGTTTTCCTTCTTAATTCAGTTCCCCTTTACAACTCTCATTGTGTATCCGGTTAAAACCGGGGCTGTGGAGTTGGAGTATTTTTGGGTGTCTGGAGGCGGAGTCAGGAAGATGCACCAACTTCTAATGAATTTCAACTGTAATTAACCTCCTTAGCGGTATGGACGAGCTCAGCTCGTCCATTACCGTCGGAGGGTGCCGCTCAAGCCCTGGTGGGCCGATTTTCTTCAAATAAAAAAGGTGCACACGCAGCAGGCACTTTGCCAGCCGCGTGTGCTACCTGATCGCCGCCGCGAACAGCGGCGAACGAGGGTCCCCCCCAGCCGCCCGAGCCCTGTGCAGCCGGACCAATCAGTTCCGGCCGGCGCTAAGGACTGGACCGGAGGCGGCTGACGTCAGGACGTCACTCCGCTCATCGCCATGGCGACGACGAAAGCAATACAAGGAGGGCCGCTCATTGCGGCCCTTCTTGTTACTTCTGATCGCCGGACGGAGGCGATCAGAAGTACGCGTCAGGAGCGCCCTCTAGTGGGCTTTCATGCAGCCAACTTTCAGTTGGCTGCATGCAATAGATTTTTTAATAAAAAAAAAACCTCCCGCAGCCGCCCTGGCGATCTTAATAGAATGCCAGGGTGGTTAAAATAGAAAATATGATAAAATGTTCTATCAGATAATAGTCCTCTTAAATAATGTATATATACACAGTAATAGCTGTGCTTAGTCCACAAAAATGAAATAAACCAATCAAAATGAGTTACTTGTGCTGCTTCAATAAAGCAGTTCCTGTATTTTTAAGTCAGATATACACATCTGATTGTGACTGTATATATGATGTGTACACAGGAATCTCTTATATGTACTAAATAACATCTATGCTGTAAGTATAATGCCTGATGTGTAGCCGTGTCACTAATAAAGATGGTCACTGAGATGGAAATAATTCCTCCTTTTGCTCATGAAATCAAAATTTTAACATATCAAAATATTTGGTTTGGTGACTACAAATTAAAATGGTACCTGAGACGAAAAGAAAAAAAAAAGTGTTATACATACCTGGGGCTTCTTCCAGCCCCCTTCAGGCTAATCAGTCCCTCGTTGTCCTCCACCACCACCTGGAACTTCTGCTATGAGTCCCGGTAATTCAGCCAGTCAGAACACAGTCTGGCTATGTGCCGCTCCCACAGCCAGGAGCATTCTGCACAATAGTGCTGCGCAGGTGTAGTATGCTCCTGGCGGCGAAGTGTGTGCATGCGCACTACACCAGACTGGCTCAAGTACCTGGACTCATAGCAGAACATCCAGGAGGCGGAGGAGGACAGTGAGGGACTGATTAGCCTGAAGGGGGCTATAGGAAGCCCCAGGTATGTATAAAACTTTAATCTGTCTCAGGTTTACTTTGTTACACAGTAGTACTATACTCTACGTATGCACTACCCACAGAGCTGCAGGGAATCCACTGAGATTGTTGTGCACATTGAACACAGAGGTGTAGTCTGTCACCCATAAACCTGGTTCAGATTGTGCATGAAGAATGTGTAATAGAGGAAGAATCCCCTCATTCCCCTGCAGAGTATCTGCACATCACTCTTACATGTACCCACAGTTACATTGCCTAGGGCCTAATAGATGTTCTTTGTTCCGGTCTGTACAAGTACTAGTTTTAGTCTATGACTAAAGGGAATAAATATGGCAGTCTACATATCCTCACTTCAGTTGTCTTATAAAATTCCTAAGTGTTGGTAGTTAATGGACTAATTTCATTTAACATACTTTCAAACAACAAGATGGTAATATGCAAATTAGAAGAGTCGGAGTCGAGGAGTCAGAGGAATCCTAAACTGAAGAGTCGGAGTCTGGATTTTTGTACCGACTCCACAGCCCTGGTTAAAACATACAACAATTGAGGGAAAGCTTCAGTGCACAGTACATGCGGTGTGACATTCAATTTGATTAAGTTAAAAGTATGCTTCAGTGCAACTGTAAGGGCAGGTTCACATTGGAGCGCATCCACTCCGGCGCTGCCGTTCCATTAGCCAACATGTCGGGAACGTCCGCTCCGATGAGTGGAACGCAGGGAACGGAACAGGAGCGGACCAATGTGAACTTTCCCTTTGGGAAAGCATTGCTGCTGCTCATCGGAGCGGAACGTAACTCAATGTGAACTGAGCCTAAATGTATGTCACAATGCATTAGTGCGAGTAGCCTTGAGGCAGGGGACACAACTGTTTCCATGCATGTTTTCTGAATGAGTTCTGAGGAACTGGTTAATGGCTAGTGTACACAATGCGCTTTTCGCACGCGGAAAAAAAAAATAGGGGAGGACTGAGGAGCGCGCAGCAATGAAGACGGGGGGGGGGGGGGGGCTGTGGCGTGCACAGCGGCGGAAAATGGGTGTGGCCATGACATTGTATGGGCGGAGCTAACGTAATGATGCAACAGCGAGGCATAAGACAAACGAGACTTTGCATCATGGGTGTGCAGAAACTGTGTGATGCTAATAGTATACCGTAACCACAAAGCAGCAAACATAGCCATCTATGACCATTAAATAATAAATGCAGTAACAGTTACCCCAGACACCAGAAAATAAACGCAATGGGCAACATGTCAGCACAAAATAAACGCAATGCGGGCAAACATTTCACCTGGAAAAGAAAGAAACGCAATGCGGGCAAACATTTCACCTGGAGAAAAAAAAAACGCAATGCGGGCAAACATTTCACCAGAAAAGAAATGCAATGCGGGCAAACATTTCACCTGGAAAAGAAAGCATTTACTCACCTGGCAGAAGTCTCCGGCCTCTGACGCGCTGCTCCCGGGACCATCTTGCTGCTGATCTTCTCTCCTGCGCTGACAGGGCTACGGCAAGATGGCGCCCGAAGCCCTGTACTGGAGAAACAAATAGTCTTCAGTACAGGGCTCCGGCAGCCATCTTGCCGTAGCCCTGCTCGCCTGCCGGTGTCAGACCGCCGGAAGACAGTTAGGCTGGAGCGGGGCTGCGGGCAATGAACTGGCACGGAGTCTATAGACGCCGCTGCCAGTTCATGAGTATAGAGTGGCCAGAGTCCCGAGGCCGGGACGTCCCGCTGCTGAAAGCGGGACGTTTCCCGGGACCTCATGCTGCCTGGGACAGCGGACCCCGAATCCCGGACGCGTCCCGGGCAATCCGTCGGGACGTCCGGTCACTCTACATAAACACATCTGAGTCCCTCGTCATCCTCTCGCAGTCTGCCATTCAGCCCCGGTAACTGGCTCAGTCAGGGCCAGTCTGGGTCTTCCACAAACGTGCAATAGATCCGGACTGACACGACTGAGCCTCTTACCGGGGCGGATTGCGGCTGAACAGCAGACTGCAGGGAGGACGGCAAGGGTCTCACATGTGCTTATGGGGCTGGAGGAAGTCCCGGGAAGGATCAACTCCCTCTATTTGTTAGTCTTTGGTTTACTTTAAGGACCAATGTCAATAACAAATGTGTGCCAAGTAGTGATGTTTACTGCTGATTAATGTTCAGTGCAAGTCACCAGTCTTTTTTATTTTTTGGTTTTTTTATAACTTGTGGTGCGGAAAATAACCTTCATGAAATCAATCCTGTGCCTGTTCTGGCGTTGGGACACTCCCACTGTGTATGGGGAGCATAGCCAGCCTCTCACCCAGCTGAGTCACTTAGGAGTCTCCAAGTGCAGCGCTGGTTAAGAACGGTCTATGTAGGCTGGGGGAGCATACATGAGTCAGCTGGGTGATTACGCTCCCCCTACACAGCAGTAGTGCACCCCAACACCAGTACAGGCACAGGATTGATTTCAGGAAGTTTATACATTTTCTGTCCACTAGTGATGGGAATTCCGGCTCTTCTTGGAGAATCGGCTCTTCTGAATTGGCTCCCATTAAAGAGCCGGCTCTTACGGCTCTCAATCGGCTCTTCATTAAATATCACTGGACACCACTCAGAATCGGAGTAAAAACCCCGCCCCTGTCTCCATGACAACTCTAGACTGCTTCTCTGGCTATGGCAATCCCTCCTGCTACTGCTCTGCCCCATACACTCCTACAAGCTGCACGAGGAGGACTATATCTCCCATCATGCCTCAGCGCCCTTTATTACACAGCAAAGCAGAGCTCTGTGGGGGGGCTGAGGCATCAGCTCTTTCAAAAGTGAGAGCCGGCTCTTGTCATTCGCAGCAAAGAGCCGGCTCGTTCGCAAATGACCCATCACTACTGTCCACAAATGAAAAACTCCTGGTGAATTGCACTCTTGTACACTTCACTGTTTGACTGTATTGTTTGTGACACGGGGCCTTTACAGTTACATTGAATGTACACATTCACTACTACATAGATTCAGATTAAGATGTACCACCTTGCCTAGGGCCCTATTACATTTAGCACCCCCTTGTGGCCTTTATGATAAGCTGTAGTGGAGAGAGGGGGGAGGGAGGTGGAGGCAGGTGGACCCCTTAACGCACATATAAATTAAGCCTGCAGGTAATTTGGGCGCAGGGTAAAGAAACTGCTCACCCGCCTACTGCAAACATTCTGGCAGCATTATCACTCCCCCTCCAGGTCGCCGTGGACAGCAGGGAAATACGCAACCCGGCTGCAAGCTACTGCTGACAGCCAAACTTTATTACATGGTTATCAAAGTCATTTGGCCTGCATCTTGACGGCACCCAAATTACTGTCTGAGTGCCGCTTTCGCTGTAATTCCTGTTACGGCCTATGGCAACGCCAAAACCTCAGGCACCATTTGTACTTGCTTCACCCCTTAAAGGACAACCAAGGTGACATGTCACATGATGAGATGGACATGTGCATGTACAGTGCCAAGCACACAAATTACTAGGCTGTGTTCCTTTTTTTTCCTCCTCTGCCTGAAAGAGTTAATCAGGTACGCAAGTGACACTTTCTGTCCGGGTCAGACTGGCTCAGACTATAGCATAACCCACGGTGATAATAAATTACTGCCCTAAAACACTTTCCTGTCAGTAAATTGCTTCTCAGAGCAGGAAAGAGATAAAAAGGGTCAATAATTTATAGGTTTGAGCTCTAGCACACTTCAATGAATGAATTTAGCAGAGACAATGAAACAGTAAAAACCTAAAAACTAGATTTAAAATATAAAATAAAAAAAAAAAAAAAAAGTGGGATAACTAAAAAAAAATAAATAAAAAACAAACACTTTTAGGAGAAGGAGGATAGATACAATTGTTTTCTGCCGTTTATTTTCACCTTGAATGTCCTTTAAAGGGAATCTAAACTGAGAAGGCTATGGATTTTTCCTTTTAATATAATGCCAGTTGCCTGACTCAAGCTGACCCTGTGTCTACTGTCTAATACTTTTAGCCACAGCCCCTGAACAAGCATGCAGCAGATCAGATGCTCTGACTTAAGTCACAATAGATTAGCTGCATGCTTGTTTCAGGTGTGTGATTCAGTCACTACTGCAGCCAAAGAGATCAGCATGACTGACAAGCAACTGGTATTGTTTAAAGGACTTACTCCGCCGGGTCCCTGCTGCTTATGCTCCCCCCGGCCGGACCCCGACCCCAGAGCCCGGGTCGGGCTCTCCTGCCTCCTCAAATATGGCTGCCGGAGGAGGCCGCGGCTGCGCAGTCCGCACCGACACGAGTGCAGCTGCGCGGCTCTAGGGCCTCCCTCCCCGAACCACGCTACTTAGAGTTTCCCTTTTATAAAAGATATGCATGCAAATCACACCAAAACATCACAAGCAAGTGCAAGGACTGCCAGCGGCCACATAAACATATCAAGTCATCAAAAAAAAAAAAAAATGATGCAGAAAGTCTTGCATTCAAGTACATGCAAGGTATATACAGTAGCTTAAACATTTAGTTTATGGCAAGACATGACTGCAAACCAAAATACATGTCAAATTGCGCACTTGAAACATTTCTACCCCAATTGGATGGGGTGCAACTAGGAGACAAAATATAGCTCAAAATGGGAACATTGGCACCCAAAGGAATTAAAAATAGTTTTAGACCCCCATCTAAGTGAGGATGAGCAAGTCTTTAAAAAGGTAACTAATAATGGTACAATTTGCCAGACGATTGCTTACAAACAATTCTTCACATAAGCATTCAGGAATGCTGGTTTGGGACCACTAAGACAAAAATCTCCTAACTCAGTGGTTCTCACAATTTTTGGGGTGAGGGCACCCTTGATGGCTTTGAATTTTTTTCAAGGCACCCCTTGGCAACAACTACTACCAAAATGCTGTTATAACCCTTGTTAGGCAGCACCCACTCCAGATTGTAATTAACCCCCATTAGCAGGACAAACATTTCCTTACCTGTCCTCTGATGACCAACTTAAACACAAAGGTTAACTTGAAGTTTATGCAGCCGCATTGTATATCAATATGTGGTTGCATTACCTGATTGCAATGCACAGAGGAGGAGGAGGATGAATGCTAAGGCACCCCTGGGAGGTGCTTGAGGCGCACTGGGGTGCCACGGCACCCAGTTTGAGAACCCCTGTCCTAATCAATTCAATCAGATTGATCGAATGGATCCAAAAATCAGATAGAGATTTAATTAACCTGATCAGATTGGTTAGGAGATTTTTGTCCATCAGTGGTCCCAAACAATCAATTTCCAGATAGAGATAATATATTCTTGTTAACCTCCCTAGCGGTATTGACGGTTATACACGTCAATACAAAACATGCTGTGAACAGTATTGATAGGGGGGGGGGGGGGGGTGCAGAAAACACTTTTTTTAGTTTCCATATGACAAGTGCCACAGTTTGGCCCTTCCCGATTACAGCGATACCTTATTTCACTACTAGCTGGGCATGCAGCAGACCATTATCCCAAGCCTGCATGTCAGTAGTGATCGGATGTGATTGCTAGGGCAACAGGTCAGGGGCCCCAGTGCTGTACAGATGCATCACTAGGTAATGGCAGAGCAATGCATCTGTACAGCATTGGGTCCCAAAACTATTGCCTTAGCAATAACTACGGATCACTACAGGCGGCAGTCATTAAAGGCTTATTAACAGATATAGATATTACAGGGGTAAAACAAACACTGCACCAACTCAAACTGATTTGCATCTGATTGACCACCCCTAATTAGTAGCTCTGCCAAGCAACTGGTATTGGAGAAGGAAAAAAAGAAAAAAAAAAAAAAATCAAGTTACAGAATTTTGCCTGCTCATCCCTACATACAAATATGCAAGCCTGGAATATCTAAAACCAATAGAAAGTGGATTATATATCTACTAGTAAAAAAGCCGCCCAAAGATGGGCGCTAAGCTACAGACGCTCTCCCTTCCCCCCCCCCCCCCCCCCTCGACCGTCCTCCACCGCTGACTGTAGTATAGGCACACAGGGAGAAGTTGCATGCTTGCCAGTTGGAAAAGGCTGTTATTTCCCACAATGCAATGTGGTTCTCCGACAGCAAACTGTCAGGTCTGGAAGCAGTGACGGACACGCACACACACTTTATCATATAGGAGATCTGACCTGTGGTTATCCACAATGGGCTCTATTCATAAAACATTCCCGCATGCTTACCGCTGCAAACAGCTGACTTTCCCAACCTATTTAGCAATGTGTTCATTCTTAAAAAACTGTTTCCGCATGAAAAGATACTGACCCTGGGCTTCCCCCAGCCGCATAAAACTAAAAATTCCTGAGCAGTGCGGGAAATTACCGCCTTGTGTGGAGATTATCCCAACACATGTCTCTGAAGGCGTAAGGTCCATACACACGCCGGAGTGGAGGCAACGACGGGTCCGTCGTCACCTCCCGCTGGGTGGGCGTTCCAGCGACAGTCCGCCGTGTGTACAGTCTGTCGGCGGACTGATACAGCTGTATCTGAGCGATCCGCCCGGCGAATCGCTCAGAAACAGCCGTATCAGTCTGCAGACAGACTGTACACACGGCGGACTGTCGCTGGAACGCCCACCCAGCGGGAGGTGACGACGGACCCGTCGTTGCCTCCACTCCGGCGTGTGTACGGACCTTAAATTCATAAAGATTAGAGCAGGCTGAATGTGAGCGGAGAAACCTGGCTGTTTAGATAAGTCGATAAGCCAGCGATAACAGGCAAGCTAATGGAGAGACAGACCTCCCAGGCAGCTGCAGAGAGAGTGGAGCAGACAAAGCATTCCGGAATACCAAGGCTGTGGGTTTTTTTTTAGCCCCTTGGGTACCTGTTTTCAGATAAATTTCACATCAGAAAGCCGGCATGTGTAACATTTCTTTTACTTCTTCTAAGCTGCAGCAGTTAAATAGATTGTTTAGGAAGACTTAATGCTGCATACACACTTGAGATAAAAGTCTTTGGAAAAGGCAAGATCACAGACCAATTTTACCCCCTTCCATGTAGTATGAGAGCCATACCTACACAGTCTATTCTATGGAGCTGCACTCCCCATCAGACAGAAATCTTACCCCCTTCCATGTAGTATGAGAGCCACACCTACACAGTCTATTCTATGGAGCTGCACTCCCCATCAGACAGAAATCTTACCCCCTTCCATGTAGTATGAGAGCCATACCTACACAGTCTATTCTATGGAGCTGCACTCCCTATCAGACAGAGATCTTATCCCCTTCCATGTAGTATGAGAGCCATACCTACACAGTCTATTCGATTGAGCTGAACTCCCCATCAGATACAATCTTTGCAAGATGCTGCACACAAAGATGCTGTACACATTCAAAAGATCATTATCTGCAAATGATCTCTTCCTGCAATAGATCCATTCCTGCAAAATGCATTCTTATGCTACGTACACACATGCGACAACGATCGTTCGTTGTCAACGACGAACAAACTTTTAATTGACGAAAGAACGACCGAAGTAAAGTTAGTTGTAAAAAGTGTGTAACGATCACATCGTTAGAACGAACGTTACACCACGTAAAAGCACTTAATGCGCCTGCGCATAAAATTGTAAAGTTCCATGGAGAAAAAGTGAAATGCGCATGTCCAGCCTGGTACGAACGATCGTTTCCAACGATGTACCACTTTTGCTAACGATCGTCGGTGGTAAAAATCTGCCAAGACAGAACTTTGTTTTGTAGCGATTTGCCTCGTTCGTCGTTTGCCTTAATAGTCGGTGGTTCGTTTTTGTAACGATCGTCGTTGGTAAAGATCGGGGAACGATCGTTACAAACGACTATAGTCGCATGTGTGTACACACCTATAGTCTATGAGATCTGCAGATACTCATACACACCTTGTTTAACAGACATCATCTGCATATCTGGCAATCATCTGCAGATCTGAAAATCCATCCTGGTGGATCTGATCTACAGATGAATGCCTGTTAAACAAGGTGTGTATGATGATCTGCAGATCTCATAGACTATGAATGCATTTTGCAGGAAGAGATCTTTTGCAGATAATGATCTTTTGAATGTGTACAGCATCTTTGTGTGCAGCATCTTGCAAAGATTTTATCTGATGGGGAGTGCAGCTCCATAGAATAGACTGTGTAGAGTATGGATCTCATACTACATGGAAGGGGGTAAAATTGGTCTGTGATCTTGCTTTTTCCAAAGACTTTTATCTCAAGTGTGTATGCAGCATAAGGCTCATACACACATCAGACCATAGTCTTTTGAAAATGAAAGATCACAGACCAATTTTACCATGTAGTATGAGAGCCATACCTACACAGTCTATTCTATGGAGCTGCACTCCCCATCAGATAGAAATCTTTGCAAGATGCTGCACACAAAGATGCTGTAGATATTCAAAAGATCTGTTCCTGCAAAAGATCCGTTCCTGCAAAATATATCTATATATCTATATATTATAGTCTATGATATCTGCATATCATCATACACACCTTGTTTGACATTCATCTGCAGATCAGATCCACAAGGATAGATTTTCAGATCTGCAGATGATTGTCTGATCTGCAGAGGAATGTCAGTTAAACAAGGTGTGTATGATGATTTGCAGATCTCAGACTATGAATGCAATTTGCAGGAATGGATCTATTGCAGGAACAGATCTTTTGCAGATACTGATCTGTTGCATGTGTACAGCATCTGTGTGTGCAGCATCTTGCAAAGATTTCTGTCTGATGGGGAGTTCAGCTCCATAGAATAGACTGTGTAGGTGTGGCTCTCATACTGCATGGAGGGTGGTAAGATTTCTGTCTGATGGGGAGGGCAGCTCCATAGAATAGACTGTGTAGGTATGGCTCTCATACTACATTAGAAGGGGGTAATATTGGTCTGTGATCTTTCATTTTCCAAAGACTATGGTCTGATGTGTGTATGTGGCCAAAGACCTCCCAGGCAGCTGCAGTGAGAGGAGAGCAGACAAGGCATTCCGGAATACCAAGGCTGTGTTTTAACCCCTTGGGTACCTGTTTTCAGATAAATTTCACATCAGAAAGCCTGCATGTGTAACATTTCTGGAACTTCTTCTAAGCTGCAGCAATTAAATAGATTGTTTAGGAAGACTAATAGACAGATTCAGTGCAGATTCAGGAGAGGCAGAAAAATGCAAATGTAAAGGGATGCTGGGGCTGCCTCCTTTATACTAATGCTGTCTCTGCAGGAGAAAATGTAACAACTCAGCAGCACTGTGCGGGAATTCCCCGACCTATTATCGCAAGTGTAAACATTTATATGAATTAGCACACAAAAGTCTAAAGTACCGATGCAGTGTTTTCCCTCCAAGATTTTTTTTACCGCAAATGTTTTATGAATAGAGCCCAATATATTCTTCTTGATAACCTACCCCTTCCAAAAAAAATCCCAAGAACTTACACACTGACAGACTGATGGTCTGTGGTCAGAAAACAGCTTACAGGCTGAGCTAAGGAGCCCACCCAGTGTGCAGGGGGCAGGAACTCCCACAATGCAGTAGTAGGGAGGGGCAATGCGATGCAAATACTACCAAGTTAAAGCAGATTCATGCAATTTTATATGCAAATATATGCAGTTTGGAAATGGGACAAGTGAACTCTGCCGAGGTCATGGTCCATTTTCATGCTTCATACATTTGTATGTAAAACTTGCATAATCCTGCACCAGCTTGCAATTATTGGCTGATCATTGATGATCCCTAGTCAGGGGCTCTTCAACAAAAACTGGCTATATTTTATTATTATTCCAATTCTAAAGGCTCATACACACATCAGACCATAGTCTTTGGAAAAAGATCGATCACAGACCAATGTTACCCCCTTCCATGTAGTATGAGAGCCATACCTACACCAGGGGCAAATGCAGGATTTTTAAGGGGGGGGGGTTCCTGAAAGGTCCAGAAGCACGTATGTCCCCGAGTGCTTCCGAATACAGGTGGCTCCATACTGCCCATGCACAAAAGTGTGCTGGCGTATTACGGAGCTGCCTATCTTTGGAAGTACTCGAGGACACGAGTGTTTCTGAGGGATTCTGGTAGCAGCAAATGTGAACGGGGTATAGCGCTGGAACAACTCCCCAAGAGAGGAACAGGAGATAGACTTAGTTTGGACAATTCAGTGGAATATGCTACATAGTGTCACATAGCGCAAGCGATACCCATATGATGCAGGGATATATGCATCTGCGGAAGATGGCGGCGCTATATAAATACTAAATAATAATATTTTGCCTCACCAGGATTGCACTTTTATTTAGCTTTCCTGTATTTTAAGAACACACAGCCAGCTCTAGGGGAAGAGGGAAACAAAGGTGAATGAGGGAGGGCTGGTGCACACCAAGAGTGCTTCTGAGCGTTTTTCAAATCAACAGTGATTTGAAAAGCACTTGGCTAATGTTACCCTATGTGGGTGTTCCCACAGCAGTGTTGTGATTTTTTCAAAATCGCAGGTATACCGCATGTAGCATGTTTTTGAGCGATTCATTCAAAAATCGCTCTGAAAATCACTTCACAAAATCACACTCACAAATTTCTAGCGATTGCTATTGTCATTTTGGCGTGCACTAGCCCAAAGAGAGGAGTGGAGAAATTGAGAATAGCCTGAGATGGAGCAGAGAACTCATCTGTATTGCAGTCCCACATCAGACAGGCTACTTGCCTGTAATCGGACTCCTGTCCCTGTCAGTCTCTCACACAAGTCAGAAAGAAGCCCTCCTGGAGTCTAGGGACTGTCAAAAACTTTTCAGCTTGTTAAACACCTTACCCACACATGCAGTCATTATAACAATGGGGAGAGACCAGACAGATGTTTGCCCACGGACCCTGAGTCCAGGCAAGCTCTGCATCATGCTGTGCATATTTACCAGCTGCACTCTAATTTCATCATGTCTGACACTTCTGTGCTGTGGAGAGTCCAGGACTCCATAATCAACATTCTCTCACTGCAGGCTGCATCTTCTTGTGAGGGAAGCTGGGCTGCCTCTCTCATTCTATTAGCTGGAGGGAGGCACCAGAAGTAAGAAGGGAGGGAGAATGAGGCTGTTTATATTATGCGGGCTTCCCTGGCTGAATACACAGCTCAGTGCAGGGGGGAGGTTCCAGACACCCGGAACAGCCCCCTCAGTTCTCCAGTGTACACAGTCTATTCTATGGAGCTGAACTCCCCATCAGACAGAAATCTTTGCAAGATGCTGCACACAAAGATGCTGTACAGACACAAAAGATCAGTATCTGCAAAAGATCAGTTCCTGCAAAAGATCCGTTTGCAGGAACTGATCTTTTGCAGATACTGATCTGTTGCATGTGCACAGCATCTTTGTGTGCAGCATCTTGCAAAGATTTTATCTGATGGGGAGTGCAGCTCCATAGAATAGACTGTGTAGGTGTGGCTCTCATACTACATGGAAGGGGGTAAGATTTCTGTCTGATGGGGAGTGCAGCTCCATAGAATAGACTGTAGGTGTGGCTCTCATACTACATGGAAGGGGGTAAGATTTCTGTCTGATGGGCAGTGCAGCTCCATAGAATAGACTGTGTAGAGTATGCCTCTCATACTACATGGAATGGGATAACATTGGTCTGTGATCTTTCATTTTCCAAAGACTATGGTCTGATGTGTGTATGTGGCCTTAGGGCCTGTTCAGGCTGTCAGCATATGAAGAACGCGTATAAAATCAAAGAAACGCAAGTTGAAAACGCATGCGTTTTTCTTGCATTCTAATGCGTTTCCTATTGCGTTTTGCACACACACACACACACACGTGACCTAGTGGAAAAAAAAAAAAAAAAAAAAAAAAGAAGAATTATGGGAACCGCAGAGGGAAACGTACGCTAAAACGCAATAGTACGCGTTTTTGATACGCGTCCATAGACTTTCAATGCGTCCGTTTCTATGTGTGACGCACAGAACTGCATGCAGCAATGCGGATAAGAAACGTATGAGTCTCATACGCATACATTTGAAATAGCCTATTCAAAAGCATTAGGAGCCGTTTCTATGCGTTTTTGGTACCCGTACGCGTTACCTGAAAATGGCTAGGAACGCGCATAGTCTGAACAGGCCCTTAAGCAGCAAACATTGCATACAATTAGCATAAGATTGACATCAGAGAATGGTTACCATTTCATTGACCAGGGGAGTTGTTAGGGTCCTGAAAGATCAGGAGCCCCTCTGCAGCAGTTTACCACTAAATAGCGGCAGTTGTGTTCCCCAACAGAAATACCATAAACGGCCACTTTCAGACAGGCGTTTCATTCACTGCCTGTCAGCTGCTCTCCAGCACCAGCTGGGCACCTGTTAGCGCCTCGATATCAGCACTGGAGTCAGATCTAAGCGTGGTCACAGCCATGCTCAGACTCGACATGTCACGGTGCTCTGCTGCTGCGTAACACCACTGCATGTTAGCGCTTGACAAACGTCATCTAAGAACCACAGCAATTCTGTGTTTAAATTGCACTGACAGGCAGCAGATGGGAGACTGAACTACCCAACAAGCGCACAGATCAGCCTCCTGTCTGAAAGAGGCCTAAAGGAAACCAAAGAACTACAAGCATTTATACTTACCTGAGTACTTCCTCCAGCGCCCTGTGTAGGCTGTGGGCTTCCTCATCATCCTCCCAGTCCCGCCCATTTTCCCACTGTCTAGCTCGGTAGTCTGGGAGTGCTGGAAATCTGCAGCCATGCACATTCTTGATCATACTCCTGTGGCTAGGAGCATTCTGCGCAGGTACAGTGTGCTACTGGCCACAGAAGCACCATATATGAAGGGGGGGGGGGGGGTAATGGCTTTCGGTACAGAAGAAAAAAAAGTTTTTTTAATGGACCCCGCCATAAGGGAGGTTTGCAACTCAGTATGCTGTTGGAAGGCCTGGGGTTACACCATGGCTTACCTACTGGGGACTACTTGTAAAGCCCCCATTCCATGGGATGTTCACTATCCCAACCAACCAGAATCCTACTGTAAAGCACAGTCCCGGCCACAATGCATGCCAGGAGATGCAAGCGGCAATATATACTGGGAGCTGTAGTATGCATTGCAGCCAGGAGATGCAAGCGGCAATATATACTGGGAGCTGTAGTATGCACTGCGGCCAGGAGATGCAAGCGGCAATATATACTGGGAGCTGTAGTATGCACTGCGGCCAGGAGATGCAAGCGGCAATATATACTGGGAGCTGTAGTATGCAGTGCGGCCAGGAGATGCAAGCCGCAATATATACTGGAAGCTGTAGTATGCACTGCAGCCAGGAGATGCAAGCGGCAATATATACTGGGAGCTGTAGTATGCACTGCAGCCAGGAGATGCAAGCGGCAATATATACTGGGAGCTGTAGTATGCATTGCAGCCAGGAGATGCAAGCGGCAATATATACTGGGAGCTGTAGTATGCATTGCGGCCAGGAGATGCAAGCTGCAATATATACTGGGAGCTGTAGTATGCACTGCAGCCAGGAGATGCAAGCGGCAATATATACTGGGAGCTGTAGTATGCATTGCAGCCAGGAGATGCAAGCGGCAATATATACTGGGAGCTGTAGTATGCACTGCGGCCAGGAGATGCAAGCGGCAATATATACTGGGAGCTGTAGTATGCACTGCGGCCAGGAGATGCAAGCGGCAATATATACTGGGAGCTGTAGTATGCATTGCGGCCAGGAGATGCAAGCGGCAATATATACTGGGAGCTGTAGTATGCATTGCGGCCAGGAGATGCAAGCGGCAATATATACTGGGAGCTGTAGTATGCAGTGCGGCCAGGAGATGCAAGCGGCAATATATACTGGGAGCTGTAGTATGCATTGCGGCCAGGAGATGCAAGCGGCAATATATACTGGGAGCTGTAGTATGCACTGCAGCCAGGAGATGCAAGCGGTAATATATACTGGGAGCTGTAGTATGCACTGCAGCCAGGAGATGCAAGCGGCAATATATACTGGGAGCTGTAGTATGCACTGCAGCCAGGAGATGCAAGCAGCAATATATACTGGGAGCTGTAGCATGCATTGCGGCCAGGAGATGCAAGCAGCAATATATACTGGGTGCTGTAGTATGCACTGCAGCCAGGAGATGCAAGCGGCAATATATACTGGGAGCTGTAGTATGCACTGCGGCCAGGAGATGCAAGCAGCAATATATACTGGGAGCTGTCGTATGCATTGCAGCCAGGAGATGCAAGCGGCAATATATACTGGGAGCTGTAGCATGCATTGCGGCCAGGAGATGCAAGCAGCAATATATACTGGGTGCTGTAGTATGCACTGCAGCCAGGAGATGCAAGCGGCAATATATACTGGGAGCTGTAGTATGCACTGCGGCCAGGAGATGCAAGCGGCAATATATACTGGGAGCTGTAGCATGCATTGCGGCCAGGAGATGCAAGCAGCAATATATACTGGGTGCTGTAGTATGCACTGCAGCCAGGAGATGCAAGCGGCAATATATACTGGGAGCTGTAGTATGCACTGCGGCCAGGAGATGCAAGCGGCAATATATACTGGGAGCTGTAGTATGCATTGCGGCCAGGAGCACACTCTACAGCAGAATTCTTTTAGGTGCGGCCAGGTACAGCTGGCAACCATCACAGGGACAAGGGGCTGCATGAACAGTACTACAGGTAAGAAATTGTGCTCCCCTAACCCCCATCAGCATACTGAGTTCCAAACCTCCCTTATGGGGCGGTTCAATTTGGCAAAGAATAAAAATTCTACAGGTGCACGTGAAGGAAACATGAGGCAAATGAAATCAGTGTAGCTTTATTTACCTGGGACTTCCTGCCGCCCCGAGAAGTCTGTGTCCCTCGCCGCAGTTCTGCTGTCACCCATTCATCCACTCCGTATGGGTCAGCGGCTTCTGCGCATGTATGAATGCATGCACTGCTCATGGTCACGCTTGTGGCCAGGAGTGTTCTGCGCAATAGTACTGCATAGAATGCTCCCAGGCAAGGCAGCACAAGCATCACCACTACGTATGGGTCAGCAGCTTCTGCGCATGCATGGGTGCATGCACCGCTCATGGTCACGTGGCTGGCCAGGAGTGTTCTGCGCAATAGTACTGCATAGAATGCTCCCAGGCAAGGCAGCACAAGCATCACCACTACGTATGGGTCAGCAGCTTCTGCGCATGCATTGGTGCATGCACCGCTCATGGTCACGCGTCCGGCCAGGAGTGTTCTGCACAATAGTACTGCATAGAATGCTCCCAGGCAAGGCAGCACAAGTATCACAACTCCGTATGTGTCAAAAGGATAAAAAGGGGGTACTTATCCATTAGCCGGGCGCATCCGGCAGGTGGCGCTAATTACTATTCCCCCTCCAGGCCGCTATGGATAATAGGGAAAGATGTAACTCTGGTGGAGTTTTGTCGCCACCTACAGGATACGCCCGGCTAATGGAAAAGAACCAAAAGGGTTTTAAAGGAGCTTAAAAGCCAAAAATTTGGTAATTAGAGGAGGCAGTGGTGGACTTCCCTCCTCCAAGCAGACACAACACGACTACATTCAGTCTATTTATTACCGAACTCCAGATAAAACAAAGCGTTTCACAGGCCAGCGCCCGCTGTTGTGTATCAGGAGTTGTGTATCAGGAGGGGGGCAGGGAGGGGGGGGGGAGGAAGGGGTTTATGAATTATGGCCATGGGACGTGCAAGTTACAGAGCAAGTAGCAAAAGAGGTGACTGTAGATCAAAGGTAGTAAAAGAGTGTGAATGGCAGTGAAACAAACAAAATAGTGGCAGCAAAACATACCCCAGTATAGGGTTAAAAAATACGGATGGCGGCAGTAAAGACAAGATGTAAGTGGGTGAACCCACCAGGACTTACCATCTAGCAAAACAAACAACACTCGGTGCCTCTGTAATGGCAGAGAGTGTCTGAGCATGCTAAGTAGTGTGCAGGATGTGACATCAACTGGGGAGAGGAAGTGCATCATCAGTGGGCGGAGCCTACAAGGACTTACCCTTTTAGAGAGGAGTCAGGCCGCCATCTTGGAAGAGGCATGCCTGGTCCTCAGTACTGATGGGCCGCCATGTTGGAGGTGGCCCAGATACACGGCAGTAACTTCAACATTTGCCAAAAAAGATATATACAAAAAGGGCCTAATAAATAGCAGAGATTAACCAGGTCTTGATAAAAAGCATATACATGAATATACATACAACATATAGCTTATAATAGAAGTACAAAGTAAAAGATTTATTTCACATTTGTATTAAAAGAAAAGTGGTCTGCTATTGGTTGAAAAATTCACTATTAAACTTATGGTAGCTCCATGGTATGCTTAAAACAAATTTTATGGGAACGTTGCCGAATCTGATTTGTATGGGGGGGGGGGGGGGGTAGTTTTTTCAGTTTTCAACAAAGATTAGCATAGCCTTAATTTAATAGGTACAACAGTCAAAGCAGCATATAGCCAACAATATTAACCTCCTGAGCGGTATGGACGAGCTCAGCTCGTCCATCACCGCCGGAGGCTGCCGCTCAGGCCCTGCTGGGCCGATTTTTATCAAATAAAGTGCAGCACACGCAGCCGGCACTTTGCCAGCCGCGTGTGCTGCCTGATCGCCGCCGCTCTGCGGCGATTCGCCGCGAGCAGCGGCGAAAGAGGGCCCCCCTAGCCGCCTGAGCCCTGCGCAGCCGGAACAAAAAGTTCCGGCCAGCGCTAAGGGCTGGATCGGAGGCGGCTGACGTCAGGACGTCGGCTGACGTCGATGACGTCACTCCGCTCGTCGCTATGGCGACGATATAAGCAAAACAAGGAAGGCCGCTCATTGCGGCCTTCCTTGTTTATTCTGGGCGCCAGAGGCGATCGGAAGAACGCCTCCGGAGCGCCCTCTAGTGGGCTTTCATGCAGCCAACTTTCAGTTGGCTGCATGAAATAGTTTTTTTTTTATTTAAAAAAAACCCTCCCGCAGCCACCCTAGCGATTTAATCTGAACGCCAGGGTGGTTAAAAAGTGTGGAATAAAATGTGTATGAAAAAAAGGTCTGACGTTTGGTTGAAAAGAAACACTATTGTACTTATGGTAGATCAACGGTATGCTGAAGTGTCGTTAAAGTTGCCAGATATGATTCTCGGGGGGGGGGGGGGGGGGGGCGAGGAAGGAAGGGGGAGGGTTTGAGGTTGGGGGAGTTTTACTTGTTTTCAACATAAATTAGAAAGTGTGAAATAAAACGCTTATGAAAAATAGGTCTGACATTTGCTTAAAAAACACACTATTGTACTTATGGAAGATCAACGGTAAGCTGAAGTATCATTAAAATTGCCAGATATGATTCTTTTTTTTTGGGGGGGGGGGAGGGGTTGGAAAAGGGGTTAATAGGTGTATTTCACCAAAAATGTTTTTCAGACAAAAAAATTCTTATTATCAATCTGCATAAAAGTAGGATAAGAACATCATAATACTATAAAATATAAAAAGAGAGGACTAATTAAAAATCAACGGAACACAAGGGATGCATCATATGGAATTATGCATCCCTTGTGTTCCATTTATTTTACTTTTTACCCCCCCCCCAAAAAAAAAATCATATCTGGCAACTTTAGCGACACTTCAGCATACCGTTGATCTACCATAAGTACAATAGTGTTTCTTTTTAACCAAATGTCAGACCTATTTTTCATACACATTTTATTCCACACTTTTTAATACTGTTGGCTATATGCTGCTTTGACTGTTGTACCTATTAAATTAAGACTATGTTAATCTTTGTTGAAAACTTAAACAAATCAGATTCGGCAACGTTCCCATAAAATTTGTTTTAAGCATACCATGGATCTACCATAAGTTTAATAGTGAATTTTTCAACCAATATCAGACCACTTTTCTTTGAATACAAATGTGACATAGATCTTTTACTTTGTACTTCTAATATTATAAGCTGTATGTTGTATATATATTCATGTATATGCTTTTTATCAAGACCTGGTTAATCTCTGCTATTTATTAGGCCCTTTTTGTATATATCTTTTTTGGCAAATGTTGAAGTTACTGCCGTGTATCTGGGCCACCTCCAACATGGCGGCCCATCAGTACTGAGGACCAGCATGGCCGGATTTGTGGAAAGGCCCCCAAGGCCGGTTCCTAGGGCGCCTGATTGCCACAGGGCGACTGTAGGTTGAGAGCCATACACACCTTTCCGCCCTGATAGTGATCAGGTGGGCTTGATCAATCTGCAGCCGCCCGCTTCGCCGTGCACACTGTAGCCTGTGCGTACGTGCAGGCAGTGCAGCGGGCAGCTAAACAGGAGCTGGCCAATAGCGGAACAGAGAGGGAGCTGTTAGGACCAGCAGGCAGCGGCTGCACGCTCAATTCAGTCAGTCTAGTATCCTGCTGTAACAGCTTGTTTACAGCTCCGAGCTCCTGTGCAAATGTCTCCCGATCAGAAAGTTTCTGAAGCCACCTGAGCGGCTAGCACAAGCAGTAAAGTAAGGAATCCCTATGAGTGCTGGTCAGTGCAGTTTCTAGGCTAAAATGCACCCAGGGCGAAGCTGTAAAAATTGCGCCCCCCCTGGACTCCTCCCCCCGGAGCAAGGTATGGGTGCCCGCAGTATAGGTTTGCGAGGTCTAGTTGCACTTAGTATAGGTCCCCCCAGTATAGGTAGCCAACAATAGCTACCCCAGTATAGGTAGCCAGCTATAGGTCCCCCCAGTATAGGTAGCCAGGCATAGGTGAGCCAGTATAGTTGCCCCCGCTAAGGTTAGCCAGGTAGGTGCCTCCAGTATAGGTAGCCAGTATAGTTGCCCCAGTATAGGTTAGATAGGCAGGC